>NC_045722.1:27176984-27245097 GCF_009834535.1 Camelus ferus | reverse complement strand
TTTCAGATCCAAAGCTAGGAGATCTTTTCTAATAGCCAGAGAATGTACTCATAAATATATCTATTAATTATGCAAGAACCTTTTTAAAGATTTTTTTTATTATAAAAATTTACCCCCCAAAATTGAAAATGAAAGAACAGTGGAATTAAAAATCATCTGTACTTTAATTATACATTAAGAATCTTAAAATCCTTCTAAACGTTTTTTGTTCAAATGTAGATATTTTTCCCTTCCAAAAAAGAAAATTATTATTTCACATTTTTTTGCTTTTTCCTTTTATTATATATTCCATATCAATAATATATTCTTTTAAATCACTTTTAATGGCCGTTTAACACTATATTGAACAGATATGTAATTAGTCCTAGGTTTCAGAAATTTAAAAATTGTCATTACAATACCACTGCAAAGAATATTTTGGTGTTTCTATTTTTAGTTACTAATTTGGACTAAAAATTAAGAAGTTTTGCTTTTCTTCATCTAAAACATTGGTATTTTATGAATGAACTGTAAGGTTTTTAAATAACTTTTCAGTAATTTCAACAAAGAAATTATCTTTAAGGCAAATATGTATGATGGTTTGCAAATCTACTTTTATTATATCTTCACTTTTACCAGTGTCATATGTGTGTGTTTGCACAAGTGCTTTAACTAACAGCAATGTAAGAAAAACCTGTGTACTAAAAATGTGAAAATAGTTAGTTTCCTGGTTTGTGTTTTCATTCTCCCAATATAGGTTTTGGATGACAAGCTTGTATTTGCAAAAGTACACACCCTGTGGGAAGTGCTCTGTATATACGTTGAGATACTGCACATAAAATTGCCCCTGAAGCCCAATGATCTGAAAACCCGGTCCTCAGCCTTTGATAATTTCAGCTGTTTTATGAAAGTCCTCCAAGTGGATGAAAGTATCATCAAGCCGGAGCAAGAGTTTTTCATTGCCCTGTTTGAGAAGAGCTGCGTGAATGACTTTTATATTCAGGATAGAGATACATTCTTCAATCCAGCCACCAGGATCTGCATTCTAAGTCTAAACCTAGTTTAGCTGCTGTCTTGGGGGTGATTTAGAACCTGCTGTTGAATTATCAGTGATTTGGTTTGGTTGGTTTCATTTGGTTTCTAAAAGCTGCCCATAAAAAGGAAAAAAAGTGAAAGAAAAGAAATATGCCTACAGATTCCTGTTAGGATAATAAACAGTGGCTGGTTAGTTACCCTGTATAAACCACACACTCTCTTAGAATCTTTTTAGGTTTACTTCATCCTTTCTCAGATCAAGTATCAAGTAAGGGATAGTGTTAAAAAAAATTTCGGGATTAACAGGCTTGTGAGCTCTGGGATCTGCAAGGCAGCTTTCCTTCCCCATTGTGTAAGTCAAATGGCAGAAATGAAATAAAGCACCTCATATATCCTCCGGTGTTAACAGGAAAAGGCTAATCTTCTTGACCTTGTTTCTTCCTGGGTAAAATGAAGACAATATGTCAGGAGGCGAGACGCTCACTTAGGGCAAGAACCATGTTGTTTTGTTCACTGCTAAATCCCTGGCACCGGGAAGGCTGAGTTTAACGAGTGAATGGATGAACTGTAGTTCCCCCAGAGTTACCATGTGGGGCGGTGCGGATTAGCAGCTAAGAGCATAGACTCGAGAGGGGAGGGTACAGCTCAAGTGATGGGGTGCATGCTTAGCACGCATAAGGTCCTGGGTTCAGCCCCCAACACCTCCTCTAAAATAAACCAAAAACCCTAATTACCTCCCCACCCCCCACCAGAATTACCTTATTATCTCCCCTCCACAAAAAAAAAAAAAAAAAAGAGAAGTGGCCATGAGCGAAGACTCAGGCTGCAACACCTGTGCAGGTTTCTCGCTGTCGACCTTGTAAAAGTCATTTAGCCACTGTGTTTATCAAGTTCCTCATCAATAAAATGGGGATAATAATAGTACCCACCTCGTAGAGTTGCTATGGGGATTAATGAATCTGTGTCAATGTTAGAACAGCCCTGGCTAATAGTAAGTACTATGCATCTGTCAGCTCTTTTCATAATTATTGACAGATGTTATTATCAACCAAAGGAGTATTAGTTCTTTGTAAGGGAAATACATGTTAGACCATTTCATTTATCATTTTCTGTAATTCAGGATTTTTCTCTCTGAAATACCATTTTCTGTCTGTGCACTAGAAAGCCACAGGGCTTTCCAAATTTCATCTGTCTGGGTTCTTGTCATGATGGCAATACTGTTGAGTGTTGACATTTTTTAGGGACTCCATCTGAGATGACAGCAACCCCTCAAATTCAGGAGCACTTCTCTAACGGATAACATCTCGCATGAAATGATGTTTTTAAAATGTAACAGCTTCAGACGCTTAATGATGCCATAAATTCAAGGATGTTACATCTAAGCTCTTTAAATAAATCCTGTCATTAAAATAAAGGAAATACTATATTATAGCGCACTAAGACATTTTTATCTTTGCTATCGATTTATCTGACTCTCTAAGACCAAAGAAAACAAAGACTGAGATTTATCGTTACTACTGTGTGGTACACGTATTTGTGGATGAAGAAAATACTGAGGGGAGACGGAGAAGATGGTGGAGTAGAATGAAGCTCGCAGGTCACCCTCTCCCACATATACACCAAGACCCACATCTACAGACCCACTCAGCCAACCAGAGCACTGTGGAACTCCGACAGAACATCGCCCTCTTCAAAAGATAAAGACGCCAGAAATCTGGTAGGAGAAAAGGAAAAAAGAAAGAACAAAAGGCAAAGCAGCGCGGGACGGGTCCCGCGGGGAGGGAGCGGCAAAGGAGGACTGGCGCTCGCTCACTGGGTCTCCCCTCTCCAACTGAGAGGCCAGCGGGATGGAGGGGGGCCTCCGAGGCTCGGATCTGTACAGAGCAGCCCTTGACTAAAAGAACTATGTTAAACGGGCACAAAGCATCTCCCCGATACCCAGCCTATGACGCGGGCTGGCAGCGGTGGGCAGGGCCAGGCTGCACAAGCCGGGCGGAGGATGGGGGCGGCTGCACGGAGGCGGCCCCGGGGGAACGCAAGGGGCTGCGTGCTGTGGCTGTGGGTGAACAGGGCAGAACAACCTTGTCCCTCCATAAAACAGCAAGGTTGATGTGCTCTCAGGGGAAGGGTGCACACCCCCATCTCTGAATACCCGCCGAAAGTTTTCGGGGGAAGAGAGGCAGGGCTCAGGCACAGCCGCCAAATCCTCCGGGCTGAGCACTCAGGCGGGGGCGGGGGCGATACCTGCATGCACACCGAAGGGCTTAGCAGCCTCAAAGACCAGACTGAGACTGGCCTGCAGACCGGGGCAGATAGGATCCTTCCATCCTGGTCTCTCAGATAACTTGCTTCACAAAGACAAACAAGGAGTTGGGTTCTGGCTCGGAGCAGGGACAAGGCTGTCCCTCGCTCTTCCCCGAGACCACCCGCGGAGCGCCGACCAGGGCAGAGCGCACAGCCGCACAGAACATCGGAGCTACTGGTGGCGCAGGTAGAGCGACAGTGGCCCCCCGCCTTTCGGGCAGGAACACAGCCCCTGACCGAGGTGCTGGGAGAGGGCACGACCCGCCCTCCTACCCGGCCAGTCTGCAACAACTGACTGCGGCATCCGGAGGGGCAGCGACCCGCCCGCCCACAGCAGAGAGCTGCACCTGACCCAGTGTTAGGAGGAGGCGCGATCTGCTTGCCGACAGGTGCTGGGAGCGGCACAGAAGAGGGCGACAAAGGAGGGCCTCTGAAAACAGCAAGCTGAGCTTCCAAAACTGGACGAAGACAGAAAGACTTCACAGTAAAAGCACACAGACTACAGGAGAACACCGAGAAACTCCCACTTTTTTTTTTTTAAATCTGTTTTCACCTGTTCTATTTTCTATTACTCTCTTAATCTTTACTTCTTAATTCATTTCTATTTCTCTTGGGTTTTGATGTCCTGCTATTGATTAGACACAGGTTTCAAATCCATCTATTCATCTCCACCCCCATTTTTGTAAAGGTTTCAAAAGGATGTCTCAACCCAATTAATACTCTACTTCAACTCATTCTTCTATTATTCATTATACACTGTTTTCAAACCCTCTTTCTCCCTTCTTTTAAAATTCTTTCTCTCTCTCTCTTATTTTTTTCTTTTTTTTTCCTAAGTTCTATTCATAAATAGGCATCAGATAGATAAAATCCTTAAGGACCAAAATAAACAACTGATACTCCATAAACCACAGTGCCAAAGAGGTATGAGCAAGATGAAGAAGCAGAAAAACCTTTCCCAATTAAAAGAACAAGAGAAATCCCCTGAAAGAAAGATCAACAAAATAGACATCGATAGCCTACTAGATCAAGATTTCAAAAAAGGAGTGATTGAATTGCTGAAGGAATTAAAAGAGATAGTGTTTAGAGATATAAAATATGTCAAAAATGAAATTGAAGCTATAAAGAGCCAAGTAGAATGGGTAAACTCATTGACAGAGATAAGGAATGATCTAATTGCTGTGCAAAGCTGACTAGATAATGCAGAGGAATGAATTAGTGATCTTGAAGACAGGGCAATAGAAAGCACACATTCAGAAGAACTAGAAGAGAAGCAAATAAAAAATAATGAAAATAGCATAAGGGACCTATGGGATAATATAAAGCATCCCAATCTTCGCATAATAGGGGTCCCAGAAGGAGAAGAAAGATCAAAGGGGATTGAAAAGGTTTTTGAAGAAATCATGACTGAAAACTTCCCAAACTTAAAGAAGGAATCAGATATCCAAGTACAGGAAGCTCAGAGGGTCCCAAACAGGAAGAACCCAAATAGACCCACACCAAGACATATCATAATCAAGATGGCCAGAGTCAATGATAAAGAAAGGATTCTAAAGGCAGCAAAAGAAAAGCAAAGAGTAAGTTACAAGGGAACCCCCATAAGGCTCTCAGCTGATTTCTCTACACAAACACTACAGGCCAGAAGGGAGTGGCAAGATATATTCAAAGCCCTGAATGAAAAAAAGATGCAACCTAGGATCCTTTATCCAGCAAGGATATCCTTGAGGATAGAAGGAGAAATAAAGAGTTTCACAGACAAAAAAAAGCTGCAGGAGTTTAGCAACACTAAACCCATGCTAAAATAAATATTGAAAGGGCTATTCTAAATAGAAAAGCAGCAGGATGCTGCAGAAATGAGAAACACACAACTGGAAACGTGATAACTCATGAATTACAAATAAAGTAAACATTAAATTATAAAAGAAGACATACAAATCACTGAGAGTGGGAGAGGGAGGCAGGGAAATATAGAATATTTTTTCTTTCTTTTTTTAAATTTTTAACAGTAGGATGGGTTTGAGATCATCTTACTATCAGTTTAATAAAAACAGTTATAGTAATGATTTAAAAAAAGGGTAACCACAAGCCAAAAATTTACAAAGGAGTCACAAAAATTAAATAAAATCCATGATAATACAAAGGAAAATTACCAAACCACAAAAGGAAGAAGAAAGGAACAAAGAGGATATACCAATTCAACTGCAAAGATAAGTTCAAAATGGCAATAAACACACATCTATCATTAATTACAATAAATGTTAATGGACTAAATGCTCCAGTCAAAAGACACAGAGTGGCAGACTGGATAATAAAGCAAGAACCTTCAATATGCTGCATACAAGAGACCCACTTTAGGGAGAAGGACACATATAGATTGAGAGTGAAAGGATGAAAAAGGATATTCCATGCAAATGGAAAAGCCAAAAAAGAAGGTGTTGCAGTACTGATATCAGACAAAATAGAGTTTAAAACAAAGGCCATAAAGAAAGATAAAGAAGGACATTTTATAATGAGTAAAGGAGTGATACAAGATGAGGATATTACACTCGTTAATATATATGCACCCAATATAGGAGCACCTAAGTACATAAAAGAATTACTAACAGAGATAAAGGGGGATATTGATGGGAATACAATCATATTGAAGATTTTAACACTGCATTAACATCACTAGACAGATCTTCCAGACAGAAAATAAACAAGGCAACAGAGAAATTAAATACTACAATAGAAAAACTAGATTTGGTGGATATTTTCAGAGCATTACACCCCCCAAAAATATGATATACATTCTTTTCAAGTGCATATGGAACATTTTCCAGGATCAATCATGTACTTGGGCACAAAAGAAACATCAACAGTTTTAAGAAGATAGAAATTATCTCAAGCATCTTTACTGACAACAATGCCATGTAACCGGAAGACAACAAAAGAGAAACAAAGGAGAAAAAAAGGAAAGCATGGAGATTAAACAATATGTTATTGAAAAAACAATGGATCAATGAGGAAATCAAAGCTGAAATTAAAAAATACTTTGTGACAAATGATAATGAAACACAACCACTCAAAACTTATGGGACAGAGCAAAGGCAGTGCTAAGAGGGAAGTTTATAGCCATACAGGCCTTCCTCAAAAAAGAAGAACAATCTCAAATAAACAATTTAACCCACCACCTGAATGAATTCGAAAAAGAAGAAGAAAAAGCCCCAAAAAGCAGCAGAAGGAAGGAAATAATAAAGATCAGAGAGGAATTAAATATAATAGAGATTAACAAGACCATAGAAAAAATCAACGAAACCAAAAGCTGGTTTTTTGAAAAAGTAAATAAAATCGACAAACCTCTGGCCAAACTCACAAAGAAGAAAAAAGAGAGCACAAATTAGCAAAATAAGAAAGGAAAATGGAGAAATTACAACAAACAAAATAGAAATAGAGAATATAATATGAGAATATTATGAAAAACTGTATGGAACCAAACTGGATAACGTAGAAGAGATGGATAAGTTTCTGGAAACATACTGTCCACCAAAACTGAATCAAGAAGAATCTGAACACTTGAACAATCCGATCACTAGAAAGGAAATAGAAATAGCAATTAAAAACCTCCCTACAAATAAAAGTCCAGGACCGGACGGCTTCACCGGGGAATTGTACCAAACATACAAAGAAGAACTCATACCAGTCCTTCTCAAACTCTTCCAGACAATTGAAAAGGAGGGAATACTCCCAAACTCATTCTATGAAGCCACCATCACCCTGATACCAAAACCAGGCAAAGACACTACAAAATAGAAAATTATAGGCCAATATCACTGATGAACATAGACGCCAAAATCCTCAACAAATTTTTAGCAAATAGAATCCAACAACACATAAAAAGGTTATACATCATGACCAAGTGGGGTTCATCCCAGGGACACAAGGCTGGTTCAACATACGCAAATCAATCAGTGTAATATATCACATCAACAAGAGAAATGACAAAAACCACATGATCACCTCAATCGATGCAGAAAAAGCATTTGATAAAATTCAACACCCATTTATGATAAAAACTCTCACCAAAGTGGGTGTTGAGGGAACATATCTCAACATAATAAAAGCTGTATATGACAAACCTACAGCCAGCATAGTACTCAACGGTGAAAAACTCAAAAGCTTCCCACTAAAATCTGGGACAAGACAAGGATGCCCACTATCACCACTCCTATTCAACATAGTCCTGGAAGTCCTAGCCACAGCAGTCAGGCAATAGAAAGAAATAAAAGGGATCCAAATTGGAAAAAAAGAGGTAAAAGTGTCACTATATGCTGATGACATGCTACTATAAATAGAAAACCCTAAAAGGTCCACACAAAAGCTACTAGAGCTGATTGAAGAATTCAGCAAGGTAGCAGTTTACAAAATTAATGTTCAAAAATCAGTTGCATTTCTTTACACTAACGATAAATCAACAGAAGAAGAAAGTAAAGAAACAATCCCCTTTAAAATAGCACCCAAAGTAATAAAATATCTGGGACTAAATCTTACCAAGGAGGTGAAAGAATTATACACAGAAAACTATAAACCATGGATGAAGGAAATTAAAGAAGACTTTAAAAAATGGAAAGATTTTCCATGCTCTTTGATTGGAAGAATCAATATTGTTAAAATGGTCACACTGCCCAAGGCAATGTACGGGTTTAACGCAATCCCTAACCAATTACCCAGGACATATTTCACAGAACTAGAAAAAATCATAATAAAATTCATATGGAACCATCAAAGACCTAGAATTGCCAAAGCATTACTGAAGAGAAAGAAAGAGGCTGGAGGAATAACTCTCCCAGACTTCAGACAATACTATAGAGCTACAGTCATCAAGACAGCATGGTATTGGTACCAAAACAGACATATAGACCAATGGAACAGAATAGAGAGCCCAGAAATGAACCCACAAACTTTTGATCAACTCATCTTTGACAAAGGAGGCAAGAATATACATTGGAATAAAGACAGTCTCTTCAGCAAATGGTGTTGGGAAAACTGGACAGCAGCATGTAAAACAATGAAGCTAGAACACTCCCTTACACCATATACAAAAATCAACTCAAAACGGATTAAAGACTTAAACATAAGACAAGATACAATAAACCTCCTAGAGGAAAACATAGGCAAAACATTATCTGACATACATCTCAAAAGTTTTCTCCTAGAAGAAATAAAAGCAAGAATAAACAAATGGGACCTAAGGAAACTTACAAGCTTCTGCACAGCAAAGGAAACCAGAAGTAAAAGAAGAAGAAAACCTACGGAATGGGAGAAAATTTTTGCAAGTGAAACCGACAAAGGCTTGATCTCCAGAATATATAAGCAGCTCATACGACTCAATAAGAAAAAAATAAACAACCCAATCCAAAAATGGGCAGAAGACCTAAACAAGCAATTCTCCAAGGAAGACATACAAATGATCAAAAAGCACATGAAAAAATGCTGTGTCACTAATTATCAGAGAAATGCAAATCAAAGCTACAATGAGGTATCACCTCACACCAGTCAGAATGGCCGTCATTCAAAAATCCACAAATGACAAATGCTGGAGAGGCTGTGGAGAAAGGGGAACCCTCCTACACTGCTGGTGGGAATGCAGTTTGGTGCAGCCACTATGGAAAACAGTGTGGAGATTCCTCAAAATACTAGGAATAGACTTACCATATGACCCAGGAATCCCACTCCTGGGCTTGTATCCAGAAGGAAATCTACTTCAGGATGACACCTGCACCCCAATGTTCATAGCAGCACTATTTACAATAGCCAAAACATGGAAACAGCCTAAATGTCCATCAACAGGTGACTGGATAAAGAAGATGTTGTATATTTATACAATGGAATACTACTCAGCCATAAAAACCGACAACATAATGCCACTTGCAGCAACATGGATGCTCCTGGAGAATGTCATTCTAAGTGAAGTAAGCCAGAAAGAGAAAGAAAAATACCATATGAGATCGCTCATATGTGGAATCTAAGAAACAAAAACAAAAACAGACAAACAAACAAAAACAAAGCATAAATAAAGGACAGAAATAGACTCACAGACAGAGAATACAGACTTGTGGTTATCAGGGGGGTGGAGGGTGGGAAGGGATAGACTGGGATTTCAAAATTGTAGAATAGACTACACTGTATAGCACAGGGAAATATACACAAAATGTTATGATAACTCACAGAGAAAAAAATGTGAGAATGAGTGTGTATATGTCCATGAATAACTGAAAAATTGTGCTGAACACTGGAATTTGACACAACATTGTAAAATGAGTTTAAATCAATAAAAAATGTTTTAAAAAAATACTTCCTGCCAATTCTCAGAGAAAAAACAAATCAATGTCCCAGAAAGACTTGCTGCATTTTCCTGTGGTGTCTGTGCCCCCTGTCATGTCATTCTATACTCCCTTCTGAGAAACACACATTGCCAGTCATTCACCCGGAAACTAATCAACCAACCAAATACATTCTACTACCTGAACCTTAGAGTCAATTCTTCTGTTTTCCAGAGACATTATAAAAGTAGTTTAGGACTGCATATATGATCATCTAACCCCAATGTACTAAAGAAATCATTTATTTCATTATGAAAATTATTTAGAGCTCCAGTTTTGGACCCTGGAATAGATCTTCTCTTTAAAAAACCAGGCAATATAAGATGTGAAATTTGAAACACTTTACTGAAGCATTTGGAGAGAAAGCAGATGAAAATCTTCATGCATCAGAACTGGGCAGATCATTAGCCTTGGCCTGGGGAAAGGAGATTTCCCCTCTCCTAATTTATACAAAAGAGCCCTCACTTGCCAACCTGTGTACTTTCTAGCTTTGTCTATACAATGTTTGTCTTTTTGTTTTGCATGAAAGATCAGTGTGAGCTACCAGCAGCCCTGCCTCTTATGCCCTAAGTTATCTTACAAAAAAATGGAAGAAGCATGTGAATATGTGTAACATACATGACATTCACAGCCAAAGAAGTTTCTTCTGACAGCAGTCCTATTTGAATGTCTAGGTGAAATGATCAGTCACTTCCTAAAAGAAGACAGGACCCTAGCTTCCCATGGTTGTCGGTCCAGTTCCTTCACTTAACATGTTAAAGTTGGGTGTAGTAACATCCAGAGCCCTTACACTGTGGAACATGATTCCTAAGTAGGTTCTGGTGCTCCACCAGCCCGCCACGATGAGTGCTGGTTCTCACCACTCACAGGCTCCCCTTCTCTGGAGAAACACCCTTGCCAAATGGCAGCCCCTGGCCCTGGCTCAGATGATACCCCAACCCACTTCCTGGGGTGCACTTCAGCCAGGGACTGACTGGCTGATGGGTGCAGATGGCTTTCCCCCACTTGCCTCAGTTGGGAACCAACTCTGGGGTGCATTCTGTTCTCCTGAGTTTCCTGGTGAGAGAAGAATGACACCAGGCTCTGGCTGGGACCATGCTCTCACACGCCCTCCCTCCCCCTGCCCACCCCCACCTTGTTTCTCTCACTCCGCTTCTCCTGAGAGTTACCCTCCAGGAAATCACCTCCACAAGGACCCCCAGCTCAGGCTCTACTTGTTCAGAACCTGACCTAAGACTGTAAATGATACTGTATATTTATTTTACTATTATTACTAACAGTATCATTACTGAGATGCATTACGTAAGTGTCCCAGGTTTAATGATTGATCAAGAGAGCTGTTCAACTTCCTAAAACTGATGTCAAGTTCAAATATGAATATGCTGAAAATACCGGTGTGTACTAATCATCTAACGCCAAAAGAAAATCCATTGAAAACTAAAAATATGAAAGTTACAAAACTGAAAATCAGTGTATAATTTTTTAAATTTCTAGGTATAACTAAAAGTATTATTAATATAACAATAGAATGCTTAGAAAGAATCGATTTGATTTGAAGAATTTAAAAAGGACTTACTTTAAGGAAACTAATTTGCTGAATAAGCTCTGGTTTCCCGTGAACATTCACTCCTCATTTTTGTTTTGTTCTTGGAGATTTTTCACTTGAATATACAATTTTTCATTTTCCTTTTTATAAATAGAAAGTTACATTTTAGTTAAGTTATATTGTAGTTAAGTCAGCAGGACCTATATAACATTAGCATATGTGCTCATGAAAGATACATCCTTTATTTTTAGTCTTTAAATATCTTCAGTTTTTGAGAAAGATTTAAAATCTTTTTCAAACTGTTTCAATTTTCTCGAGGACAATTTGCTAGCTGAAAACAATTCTTTCCAAAACGCTCAAAATACTTAGTAAACAAAAAAGTTGCAGAGCTTCCCAAAGCCAAAGAACCTGTCAGTATAATGTACCGCGTTTCACAGGGTAAGTGGGTGAGTGACTGCAGGAAAAACCACTTCCTGATTTTGCACACCAGGGATGGAAAGGCCAGGGGGGCTCTCTGTGTGATAGAAAAGAAAAAACCCGACTCCATATTAGATCTGTTCCTTTGGCTTTAAACCTGTGCTCTGTTTTCTAGGCTCAGTCTTGCCAACTCTGCACCTTTTGTGAAACAATGTTGACAATAGCCTGAAATGTACAGGAGAGCCTATTCTCAAGGCTCTGACTTTTAAGGATATTAATACTTATCCATTCATATAAAGATAACACGTTGCAGAATATAAAATAACATTTATTTTTCTGGAGGTTTACAGGGGCACCATGATCTGACCTACATGGACAGCTGCAAGAACACAGGATTCCAAGAACAAAGAATTCTTATGCCAAAAAGTTTGCAACAACCAAGCAAGTAGGAAAAGACCCTGAATTCTGACTTGGGGAAGATGGTTCTCCAGGACCTTAGTCTGTTATCTTCTTGGTCTGCTGGCTTTCTGAATGGCTTTCTAAATAAAGTAGCTACTCTTTGCCCCAGTAAACTGTCTCCTAATTTACTGGCCTGTTGTGCAGTGAGCAGAGTGAGTTTGGACTTGGTGACATTTGCATCTTCTTTTTTTCTGTTTTTGGCCCATCTTTCTGTGGTGAGGAAACTGGATGGAGCCACAGTGGGTATCCAGGCTTGTTTCTGGAATTCCCTGTAAGCAAGGAGGTAGAGACTAGGTGTTTCTGGAAGATCAGGATGAGGCAAAGCAAAGCCTAGACCCAGCTCAACACTTGGCTTGAGCTAAAGAGGGATTCAAACAGTGAGATCAGTGGCAATCTGTGCTTAGATGCTCTGGCTTATTAACCTCTTTAAAATTAAGAATCTGATGAAAACCAAGGACCTTTGAAAATCTAATGAAACTCTGAACTGTCTCACCACGCCTGGCCTAATCCCTGGCAGATAGTCTGTGCTTAATTATCTGCAGAATTCTTGAAACCCAGAAAACTATGTACATATGTTAACATACAAGTCTTGCATTCTGTGTGTGTGTGAGAGAGGGGAGGCTGGCGTACTTAAGGGTCTGTTCCTTAAAGCGCACGCTCCGTGCAGCAAGTGCAGAATGGCAGGCAGAGGGTTTGGATGGCTCTCACTAACTCTAGGGCTGTGTGTCCTGCAAAATCAGTGCCATCTCATTTGCAGTAAATGCTGTTATCTCTGATGCTGTAACACCTACTCTGGATGTCCCTGAAGTGAAAATGCTTTTTATTGGCATGCTCAAGGCTTAGGCTACTACTGTCAAAGGAGAAAATGGTAATGAGATGGAAAGGGGAGGGAATTAAAAAAGAGGGGGGGAAATGAAGGTGAGGTCTCTTGCTGGAGATCACCAAACCTGTCCTGCCTGCCTGTCAGGTCAGCGTCACCAAGATGCCATCACACAGAACAAATATCTGACTTCTACAGGACACATACATGTTTTCTCCCACTTTTAAGTCAAATTGTTTTCAAACTCAGGGCACTGCTAATTGATTTCAGATTCATATTTCCGAATATAATATCAAAGCTAGCCAATATTAAGAACTGAAAAACATTACAGAAAATGAAAGAAAAATAGGATAGTTTCTAAGGAAACATGGCTGTAAAATTAGTAACAGACAACACACATTAACTGGTTACTGTGTGGAGGGCACTCAGGTTGGTCTGCACTGTCTTTTTTTTTTTTATGATTTAAATATATATACTTCCTAATGTGGCTTTAATGTCACACAAGTGGCTTTTAAGTGTAAAGCAAGAGAAAACAGGTAGCCAAGAAAAGCCCGCCCAGGCCTCTGTTCTCCAAGCCTGTGGAAGGCCCAGCCAGGCCAGCTGATCCCTGACCAGTGGGTATAGCAGCAGCTGTGAAAAAGGCCCCGTGACCCTCAGGGAGATCCAAGGCGTAGGCCCTGCACCCTCAGAAACCTGGTTTCCCATGGGGCCGTGGGCCCCTCTGGGCCCCTGGCTCACTACACCAGTGAAAACCCCCTTAATCCACATTCTTTCAACTCTGACTAGGGAAGGGCGGCTCCCCTGGCAGGCAGACCAGGGACAGAATCAGCCCGCCTTTGCTGCAGGGCTCTGAGAGACAGGCACTGTCTTATCTTAATTTCACAACCATTCTTAAGAGACAGTAACTGTCAGTCTCATTCCCATTTCAAGGAGGGGAAAACTGGCTCAGAGGGGGGATGTGATTTGACTAAGGCTGCACAGCAGGTAGTGAAGCAAAGTCTAAAGCCAGATTTTTTGATCCAGAACCCACCCTCTTTAACCACTTTAATTCTGCCCATGACAAATGTGCAGACCAGTCAACTGATTACTTCCTCATACTGCCAGAATTCCCATGACCTGTTAAATGAACACAAATATTTTTAAATGCCTTATTTTTAAAACCAAAGGATCTCATAGCAAACTCATTATGTGCTGAAGAACCATACCTGACATCCCTGGACAAGTGTCTCTTCCTATTTCTTTTTGGATTTACTTCAATTTTTCTTCAGTGACAGGAGCCAATGTTTCCTCAAAATGCAACCACCTTTGATTTTTGTTTGATTCTTCAAAGCTTCTTCATTGAGAAAATGCAGAAACTGTTTTATTAGGAAAAGGAAATGATGAAGTGAGCAAGAATAAAAGAAAACACAAGGTGCAGAGACCTAAACCAGTCTTACAACAGAGACAGGAAGGGGGCAGGGCACAGCCATTCAAGGAAGGCCACAGCAATTAACATCAAAATGGTGAAAGATTCAACCCCCAGTAGGCCTTGAGGCTCAGGATGATGAGATTTAACTTCTAGTAGACCTTGAGCTTCATTATACGGACATTGTAATAGTAACATGGTGAATGACATGCCCACAGGCACCATGGCAGTCCCAAGGCTAGTCACAAAAGGTCAAAGGGTGGAAAATGGCCAACTTCCTAGGAATCCCAGCCCCTTCCCCTTAGACTGGTCCTTCCACTTATTAGCATATAAAGCCACCAAACCCATAAAATCGAGCAACACAGTGCCTCACAGCCTCTCTCTCTCTCCCGCTTCTGAGACAGCCCACACTCTGTCTATGGAATGTGTACCTACTATTAATCTGAGCACCCAACCCCCACACCTTGTGGCCTTTCTCTTGCCTTTCAGTGTATTTCTCTGAATAAATCTACCTTCACTCAACTGTGGCTCGCTCTTGATATATTTCCTGCATGAAGCCAAGGACCCACGCCTGGCCTGGTTGGGTACATCCCAGGGGATCAACTGAAGCCTGGGACACAGCTCTGCTCATGCCCCACATTTTCCTGCATCACAACCATACTGGAATTAGCTTGACACCAGTGACAGTTAATTCATTACAGGATGTTTTGTGCTGATGGTTCTGACAATGGAATTAACTCAGAAATGCTACACAGTGTCATTCTCTGAACTTAGCCCTTCTATACCAATCTTTCTGAAACTCTGTCTTCCTTGAAGGTCAACGTGAACTAAGGGATTTATTTTCAAAAAGACTGCTAACAAGAGAATGATCAAAATGAGCCAATTTAAATTCTGATTTTTCCCCCAGGGGTTTGATTGAGGCTCTTCAGTTAGGAGACACTCTGGGGAACCAAGTTCGTGTTTGCTGTGACAAATGCATCAAGCCAAAGAGCCACAGGGACAGTGAGATTTAGCGGGGCGCACAAGTTCATTTTTCATAAATAAAAGGAAAAACAGGACAATGTGTCTAGTACATTGGCTCAAAGAACATAATTGTCTTGACTCAGTTTGAAGACTTCCTTTTCCTGCTGTCTTTGTAGTTCCTCCGTCTCATCTTCCAGCTCCTTTTTCTGAGAATGTGACTTTAATCCGCTCCCCAAGGGCCTATGCCCCTCTGCTTTTTCCTTCTGCTTCCTGAACTCTTTCAAACATAGTCAGTTCTGCTTCCTTGTTCCCATCACCGTATCCTGAAGAATCCTTTAAGGAAAAGCATTACTTCAGTAAGTAGCATTATATATTAGATTTGAACCCAGGGGGTTAGGGAAAAAAACCACAAAGAATGAAAATGACATGGTTAATAATGTTCTACTACACAAGAAAAATCAATAAATGTTCAATAAGAGTGAGAGTGCAGTATCACCCAGTGCAAAAGAAATTTCACATATTTCATTATTTATAATTTAATTTCAACATATAATTATAGACCATACAACCCTCATGAATATTACTGTGAAATTCAACTCCTACATTTGGAACCTGAACACAGGCATCAGTTTCTGTGGGGTCCTCAGACTTCTTGGGTAGCCATGCAGATTTCCCTGTGGGAAGATGGAGCTGCGGGCTTGGTGAGTCCTGCTCCAGATATTCCTAAATGTTATAAACAATGGATAAAAGCACCACAAATACAAACTACATTGAATGTGTATTCAGCAATTATACAACAAGAAGCACTAATACTACAGGAGCACTAAGACAAGTAAAGATCTCACAACAGGCTGGTGCATAACAAACGCCCTCACACAGCCGTCCCCCTGCATGCAGGACCCCGCACGCAGGACCCCTGCCTGGAACTGGCGTCTACTCCATCTACTGCAGAGGCCGACTGACACAAGGCTCATGTCCAATGACACATGGAGCTAAATAAATGTGAGGAGAATGTGGATCGGGATAATTTCAAGTTCTATTACTTTAAATAAATTATTCATTTAAATGTTCACAGCAATAACTAAAAGTATCTAAAAGAGGAATCAAAGAGCAGCTGATAACTTTATGAAGCATTTTAGTTCAGATTAAGTGGGCTTTAAAGCACATTTTTCTATATAAAGCATATCAAGTTATAGAATCACTGGAATAATATAAATTGCATTGAAACTATAACTACTAGTTTAAGTTTGATTAAAAAAGTGATAATCCTGCTCTAATACTGTGGTATCATACATTACATTAGGAAAAATGTTATTCATGTATATTTTGGTCAATTTTTTGGCTTTTAAGGTACCTCATATATCCCCAAACAGCAGAAATAGTTCTAAGGCCAATAATCATTCAGTTAATAATACAAAAACAAAGTTTCAGGGAACTCCCTAGAAGAGATCCAGAGGCCCGTACTCAAACCCTGCAGGTCATGAACTGACCCCCAGCAAACGTTTCCCTGACTGCCTTCGAAGTAAGTGAAGAATTAAAATTTTATATTTTTAATATAATTTCTTTAGGATGTTAACTTTTTAAATGCAAAGTTTACTTTTATCATTAAAAGTGAAATAAATGATTCTTAAACATTTGGAAACTACAGAAAATTCAAAAGAAGAAACAAGTCCCCAAAAGTACCTCACCCTAAGATTTCCTTTGAATCTTTTCCAGGTTTTTCTTATAGAGTAGTAATCATATTTAATTGGGCAGTTTGATGTAGAAGGTTTTCTGTAGCAACCTCTTAAAACATTCATAAAGGATCTGTTTGAGTCATTGAAAAATCAGGCCATTAATTCCTTCAAGTCACTGGAGGCCCATTAACGTGGCCTGTGAAGGGGTCAGACCTGCCAGCACTGTGATTCTCCCCAGGATGGGGTACCTGGGAGTGTGGCAGTTGGTTCTTGCTCCAGCTGCAGCCAGCCAGTGTTTTTACACCACAATTCTCCCTTCCTGATTTCTTCATTTTGACCTAAGTTGTTATTTTCAGTAATAGTACATGGACAGTATCTTTTCCTTTTATACAGGAAAGAAAAGTTGCTTAGATATAAAATTCAAACATGAAAACACTGCAGAATTTGGGACTTCTGAGCCCTTCTTAAAAAAAACAATGGATTCAAAAATTCAGTCAAATTATAAGGCAATCAAAATAATTCCAGAATGGTGGAGCAATGGCTAATGGACTGGTGAAAAGCATTCTGGCTCTGTAACAACCAGAACCAAGATCCACTTTTAAATGCTTAAGGGAATTATAGCTGCTGGAGAGAATATAATAAATATATTGATTATAAATAATATAGTCATATATAAATATATATAATATGGTATGTAACACATGTATTATGTATAGTATATAATAAAAATTTATAAAAAATACACTTATTAAAAATAAAACCAACAAAAATGGTAGGAGTCACGCGAGTAGGGGATGTAAGAGGTTTACTATGTATTTAAATGAGAAATAACCCTTGAAAAAAATCTGCATATGCTTAGCATATATTTGAGAAACTTTCTACATGTCTGATCTAATGTAATAAATATCACGATGTCAATCTCTATCCAAAAGATACTATGAATGTAGGCAAAAATATATAATTTTTAGTATTTCAATCTGAAATAGATATTTAAAAAAATGTCCAAAAGTTTTATCTTTAGCTTGATCACTTATGTTTGAAATATTTTTTTCTGTCATCAGGCAACCCTGCACAGACCACTTCTCTCCACTACATAAATCCTCATCAACTGCGTGCCTGTGGTGTGGCACTGACAGCAGTGGGGGAAAACGTTCAAGATTATGACAGTGATAAAATATTCCCAGCTGCAGGTTTTGGTTCAAAATTGCCTCCAGATGGAAGGATAGCTCAAGAGTTTGCTTTGGTAAGAATACATGGCAAGGATTGATAATTTGAAAAAAAAAATTTATGTTGGATCTTTTCATTCGTTTGCTGCTTATGTTGCGATCACTCATGTTGCAAGTTCTTGTGACTATACACTAGCCTCAGTTTTGGTAAATGAGTGGTGTAGGCGTGTGTGATTAATGGGGGGAAATGACAGTTACATAGATTCATAGTAAATCTACTATGTGCCTCTGATTTATAAATAGGGGCTCTTTTCTTGTTGTCTATTTCTGCATATCAAACCTCCCTAAAAGTTAGAGGCATAAACCAATACCTTCCATTGTAGTCATCATTTGTGGGTCAGGAATTGGGCAGAACACAATGGGGATGGTGCATTTCTTTAAGATGTATGGGGCCTCACCTTGGATGGCTTGACTGGCTGGAGACAGCTGGAATTCTTATACTGGAGCCATATACCTAGATTTCATTCTGGCTGTTGGTTAGATTCTTCAGTTCCTCTCCATGTCATAGCTCCTGGAGCTAATATGTCTATTAAGGTGGCTCATTTGATATGTCTGACACCTTAGGATGGCTGACATAGCTGGGTTGCCTAGACACCTTTCCTTCTTTCTACATACAGCCTGTCCATATGGTCACCATGGGTTTCATCACGGTGCAGGGTCCCAAGGTAGTCTGGTTTCTTACACAGAAGCCAACTTCCCCCAAAGCGATATTCTAAAAGGTTGGGGCAGAAACTGCAGGGCCCTTTATGCCACAGCCTTGGAAGTCCCAGAAAGTTATTTCTCCTACATTGTCTTGATCAAGCAAGTCACTAAATTTAGCCCAGTTTCAAGGTAGGGGAAGTAACCTTCACTTCTCTGTGGGAGGGGCATCAAAGAATGTATAGCTCTCCTAAATTTACCATCTTCTAAAATGACATTTCTTTTCAATTACAAAGGGTTAGTTAAGGCTGGAATTAATTTTTTCAAGTGGGATGCAATAATTATGGCTATAATTAAAATGGTTTCAGTATAACAGAGGAGATATGACTAGAATAAATATTTCTCAATTTAATGTTTAATTTACATAGATCTACTTCATACTATATGATTACAAATAAGCAATGTACTGCATTTTACCTTCAACATAAACTTCATTCAGATAGTGCTTATAGGCCCAATCAACCTTACTCTCACTTGCATTTTCTGATGAAATAATGGAAAAATCAGTGTAGGAAAAATGTTTGGGAAAATTTTAGCTGTTCCTAATAGAAATGTCTCCCTACCTTACCCTGTATATTATAAAAGTAATATATTCCATGCCCAATATTTTTATAGGTCTATTTTGTTTTTATTCTTGTTTAAAAAATAATGTTTCAGATTTTTTATAAGTTCTGCAAGAAAAATAGGCAAAAATAAACAATACAATCATTTATGAGTAATTACTGAACATCAAGCCTGGTACTTTATACTCATTTCTTATATAATCCTCATAACATACTTGTGAGTTTGGTGCATCATGACTTATATCATGACTGTCACAGCACACTATTCTATCAAGAGCTACTCATATTAAATACAGGGAAAAAGTACCCCCGGAGTTGTATCACTTCGCTCAGAGTCACAGGAATTAACCAGGTTTCCAGAGGGCAACACTTGGACCCAGGTCAGTCTTATTTTAGAATCTATGCTCTTAACCACTACTAAACCACATTTTATAAAAGTATACCTGTAATCCTACCTCTCACATATGTGCTTTCTTAACACCATTATATATCACACACACACACACACACACAACACACACACACACACACACTTCCAGAAGATTTTATATGATTGAACTTCATCTTCCCTAAATATATTTTAAGGGCTATATTTTAACTTTTTTTTCTATACTCATTCTTATTTTTTCTATTCCTACACCCACACAATTTCAGGAAAGTTTACTGGAGGATTTTTTTCTTCTATGAAATTGTCCATAAGGTCTATATACACTTGCATATCATTTTTCATGAATGTGTAAATAAACTAGACACCACTTTTAAAATCCCTAAAAATTTTGTCTTAATCTAGTTGCAAATCCTATGAAATCCTGCCTTATTTTTAGATAATCAGAAAGTATAAGGCTCATATCTTTCTGGATATGTAGCCAAAACTTGAAAAGAAAAAAAAACAACACTGTGTTTGGATCAGTTTATCAGGGTTCAAAGGCAATATGAAACCTCAGTTCTCTATTTGAAGGTTCTGGTACCTTAACATCTCCCTACTGGACATCATCAGTGTTCTACTTTCCATTATCTGGGACATAGACAAGATGTGAACATTCCCCTGCACCCAGCGCTGACCCCAGGGGACTCTCCTGTGGATCTCCACCTCAGGTAGGCAGTGATACAGTGATGCCATTCTCTGAGTGTGACCTGTTAGCTCAGGTTTTTTCAAATATTTTCATCCACAATCTGTACTAAATTATGAATTTTATATCTCCACTCGACACACACAAGTAACATAAGAGATTCTAAAATAATACGCTCCCAGGCCATCTCCCTCCACAGACACCACACTCACTCTCAAGCCCGGGCAGCGGCGAGCGTGCGTGTAAGACACGTCCGGCTCAGCCCTGGAGCGTGACTGCCTCCGCGGTCTTCTCGTCCGCTCGGCCGCCGCCTCCCTTCTTCCCGCCGCTGCCTCTCTGGGCCCTTCTCCTCCTCTCACTACACTCAGGGTCCTCCTCCTCCTCCTCCTCTGCCCCTGCCGCTCATGCCGCTCCACTAACTACATCCGGGTATTTTTCAGGGAAAAAAAATCACAAGACAGTATTTTCAAGTGTCATACCATCCACATAAAAATTCAACTTGCAGAATTTACAAATTAATTATTCTGAGCAGGCAGTTAAATTATACATTCTTTTCCAAAATTCAATCCACAGCATTTAAAAATTCATACAGTTACAGCATGATCTCCTCTCTTTACAATCTACCTATTTACATAGCTTTTCCTACTACAGATGATAAAGTTCTCATCATGGCTACCAAGGTTTGCAAACACAGTATATTTAAAATATATTTAGCAGCATATAAAAATTAGATAAAAAAGGAAAGAAATACTCCTATTAAATAAAAGTGAAATTAAAAGGTGATAATAAAAACAACTCCATAGAAAATAGATCAAAACATATTTTTGTTAGGACATCAAAAAACTTTCCCATCACAGGGAGAGGGTATAGCTCAAGCGGTGGGGCACATGCTAAGGATTCACAAGGTCCTGGGTTCAATCCACAGTATCTTCACTGGAAAACCAAATAAACCTACTACCTCCACCTTGAAAAAAAGGAAGCTTCCCATCACAGAATGTATGCACAGCACTAATAAAACAATTTAACAGCATTCTAGTCCTGAGCACAGAGTACAGCTCAGCTGCACAACTTTGGTCAATACAAGTAAACATCAACATTTAACACAAACTGCTTAACATTCTTTGTTAGTAGATTAAGGTCAACTCCATTTTATGAAAAGTCATCAATAATACACTCACATCTCTTTTCCATTACATTAAAAGAGCTTTCAAATTTGGGAACCCTCTGTAGACTGATATAAATACCAGACAAGCAGATCACAATTTGACTAACATTCTTGACATGTTTAAATATGTAAATCAGCTAAACAGACTATATGAATGAGTTAACAATGGGTTGCATTGTATTCCAGGTGTATTTTCTGACTGTCACAAAAGCAGACATCTTGTATTTCAAATAATTTGAAGGTGTTTTTTAATAGCTAGGCACAAAATTCCAGCCATGATAAAATTGTGAATCAAGCAGTATATCAATTATAGGATATATATGCATTGCTAGATATTAAAATTAAGCACACAGGATAGTACACAATTTTATTAGAATACCACTTATATTCAGCAGTTGGACTCAGATATATTTCCCAGTTAATCCCATTCACAATTTTGCCTAGTAAAGTGCAGGACAACATATTCCATAAAGAACACAGAGTATTATCACAGTATTCAGTTTATGACTATCTTCATTCATGTTTATTTACTGGCAATATCTTCCCCCAGATCTCCTGTGTCAGACATTTGACCATCTTGCAAATTTCAAGCCTTCCAAATTCTCAGTTTGATCACTACAAAATAGTAAATTAAAAATGAACATGTGAAAAAATGTGGAAAGATAAAGAAGTTCTCAGAATTACTTATCATGGAATGATTTTCTGAAAAGGTCTTTAATAGATGTCAGTAAAAATTTACATTGTCCCATAAGCATATCAGTTACCGATAATAATGAAATTTAAAATAGCTCCTATTATCAAGGGTTTACTATGTGCCAGCCATTGGCACTATGTGCACCTTACATAGATTAATGAATTTAATTCTCCTTGTCTACCATAAGATTTAGATAATGCTATTATCCCCTATTTACTGATGAGCAAATTGAGGTCTAGAGAAGTTAAGTAATTTGCCCAAGATCACAAAATAAGTGATAAAGCATGATCTGAATCTAGACAGACTGGCTCCAGGACCCTATCTCCTAAACACCACACTGATATGACAAGGTCAGAGGTCCTTAGGCATAAGAGCCCAGAGTAAGGTCAGAGTCTGGGGGCCGGGTAGTGACTCCAGAGAGCTGGTGGCTCTGTCAATAGTCAGGAAGAGTTATGTTCTGGTGAAATCAGCAGAAGCCCACAGGAAAAGCAGGGGGCTAGTAAGAAGTGGACCACCACTCTGCCTATCAGAGAACATAGAAGATACAAAGTTTTTCTGAGAAAACTTATTTTTGTTCACCCAACATGTGGGTACTGGGGACCAGTCATTAGACAGTCACTTTTTTCTACCATGTCTCCCATGGATCTAAAAGGGGAGTGTTGCTTTTCTCTAATTTCCTAATAAATCCAAAGCCAAAAAAAAAAAAAAAACCAAAACAAAAAAAAAAAAAAAAAAACCCAGTTACCATGGAATTTTATAGTTAAAAAGCATTTCAAAGTTTATGCAGTCCATTTCAAGGATAAAGGAAGTTTAGTGACTTGTCCAAAGTAACACAGTGGAGCACAGAGCAGAGCCTATAGTCCAGGATTTCTAGTTCTTAATCAATAATCTTCTCTCCTGTAAGAGTTCTCATCACAGGAATAAAAAACACACTTTTTTTCCTTTTTTTTTTTTTTTTGTATCTACATGAGATGATGGATGTTAACTAAATTTATTATGGTAATCATTTCATTATACATGTAAGTCAAATCATTATATTGTCCACCTTATACAGTGCTGTATGTCAATTATATCTCAATAAAAGTCAGAGAAAAATAATAATCTTCTCATCAACGCACACAACACATGTACATTGAAAATAGTAAGAGGCTATTCTCATTCATTTATTCATTTATCCATTTCATTTATCCCATTCAACCACCCACTCAAGATATTTTCATTGAGAACTTGCTGTGTTCTAGGCACTATTTTAGGTGGCTAGGATAAACAAATAAGTAAAAAATAGAATTTTCTGCCTTTATAGATCATACATTCTAGCAAAAGGAGACAGACAATAAACCACAATAAATAATTAGATTGTAAAGTTTATTAGAAAGTAACAAATGTTATAGAAAAATAAAAGAGCACAGCAAAGGGGAGCAGGGGGAGCAGGTCAGAGGAGAGATCACAATTTTAAATAAAATGGCAAGGTGATTCTTCTTGAGGAAGAAAGAACTTAGAAGAAAGTCTGAAGGCAAAGAGATCAGCCAGAGCAAATGCCCTAAGGCTTGAGTGAGCCTGCTGTGTTCAAAAACCAGCAGAGAGGTGATGGGTGTTGTCAGAGAAGGAGCCTGGCAGAGGGCACTGGAAGGTGACATGAGAGAGAACAGATGCTCAGGGGGCCAGGCCCAGTATGGGCTCATCTCTACATGAAATGGATGACCACAAGCTTTTCAGCCAAGCAGAAACATGATCTGACTTGTGTTTTTAAAAAATTACTCTGGCTTCTGTGCTGAGAATAGACCACACATGGGCAAGGGACCGTGTTTAGGAGGCCCCTGCAGTCATTCAGGAGCTGATGGTTACTAGGGTTGCTGAGGCAGCAAAAGACATGGTGATAAGTGGTCAGATTCTAGATGTAATTTAAAGGGACAACACCAACAGAATTTGCTTATGGTTTGGATATGAAGTGTGAAAGAAAGGGAGGAATGAAAGTTTCTGGTCTGAACAAGAGAGAAGACAGAGAAGCCATCGACTGAGACAGAGAAGCCTACAGAGCGAGCCTCAGGAAGGTTGGGAGTTCAATTTTTGGCGTATGAAATGTAAGATGGTCACCACTACTAGTCATGAGAGAAAAACTTGTGCCAGCTTCTGTCTCCTGTTGTAAACAAGGTGAAAACTTGAAAAAATCTATGAAACAACTATTTTCAGACCCTAGGCAATGGGTAGCTCAGGCTTGTGATCCCTGAGAAAAGGGAAGCAGAGAAGGTAAGCTCTGTGATGGACTTGGTTCTGGTTCTGGAAGCACTTTCCAGACTACAGCAGGGGGCGGGGGAGCCAAACAGAAAAATCACAGAATGGGAGGTGAAGAGATAAGAAGAAACACCTGGGAAGTATGAAGTCATTGGGATTTGTAAGACCAAGTAGAGAAAAGGAGAGAGCATGCAAAAGCAACTATGGAGCTACAGGAAAAATATTCCATAAATGTACATAGAGGGCCTCTATGGCGAAGCTGCACATGAGTAAAGACTATAAGGCCAGACCAAAAACCAATTACTGGTACATATAAGTCAAACGACTCCCAGGGCACACTGAGGGCTGTGAGATGCTCAGGTTCTGACCAGTAAAGCCGAGAGTATCATCAAGCATTCAAGACAGTCAGTAGGCATCCAAGAAGAGTTCAAAACAAGTCTCAGAAAGATGAAGCTGAGCCACAAGCAACTTAAGTGCCTGACAAAGCCCAACACTCTTTAAAGGAATATAATACAATTCAGATACTCAAACACAACAGTGTCATGTTCAACAGTCAATAAAATATTACTTGACATAAAAAAGGAAGAAAAATGAGACCCATAATCATAAGAAAAATCTATGACAACAGATCCAGAAATCAGATATGATGAAATTACTACTACAAGGACTGTGAATTACACAGTGCCTCAGTTTTCCCTCCTGTGAGACAGGGATGATGATAATGCTCCCCTCCTAGGGTTCTCATGAAGACAAAATGAGTCAGTGCCTGAAAGCACTTACAACAATGCCTGGCAGATACTAAGCCCTGTACACATGTTTGTTAAATAACAAATACGTAGAACTAATTGGAAAATAGCCCTTCTGATTTTATTGTCTATTTTCCTGATTTGAAGTTATGTGGTAAATGCATCTGCATCTGATGCATCAGGAGTAAACTGAGGGAAATGTCAGTTCTTCAAAAATAACACTGGATCATGGAAGAGAGGAACCACAGCACCCTCACACCTTGCTGGACAGGACTCAGGGACGCACAATTATTCTATAGTCTTATCTGAGTGTCCTACGACTTTGAGGGATACTAAGTTATTTCCAGCAAACTGTCAAGGACACAAGTTTCCAAGGGGATAAACAAAAGTGGTGACTCTTAAGAAAGTCATGCATCTTGGAAATTGCATCAATGAAGCACCAAAAGTAAGCACCTTAGAAAAACACAAAGTAAATTGGCTTTGATGTTCTTTAAAGATGAGAGAGAGGAAGCAAATTTCAATGAAAAGAGGGATTTGATGAGAACATCACAAATAATAAGAGACACCACAGTAATAGGACAGAGGCTTCAAAATAAAATCAGGGTTATCATGCACTTAAGATAAAAGAATCAAGAAGGTGCTCAAGTTAAATTAAGTAACATAATTGGTGCATGAGTGACATAAGGAGATTTTCAAGATAGATATTCAGGAGAAATCACATTTTATTTGAAGGAGACAAACACCTCACACTGTAGTACATATGCTTTCCTTCCCAAAGTGCTTATATACATATGATGTCATTTTCATGGTCACATGTCATCACCTCCTTCAAGCACCTTCTTAAGTGTCACATTCTCAGGGAGGTCCTCACTGACCACTCTTACTGTGCAATTCCCCCACCCCCCAATACTCTCTCCCTTGCTTTATTTTCCTCCATAGCGCCCATCACCATCTGACATATTTTACTTATTTATTTTCTTTTCATCTCCTTAGAATAAAACTGGGGTTTGTTTATGTTTTGTTCACTTCATTATTCCCAAGAGTCTAGGAAAGTGCCTGGCACACAGGAGATTCATCATGAATGAGCAAATAAATTAATCAATCCAGTCATCCGAAGAGGGAGGAAGCAAATATTTATACCATGTATTTTAAAAGAGGTGGGAGAGGTAAAAAGAGGGTTTTTTTTTTTTTAAATAATTTGTTCTAAATATGAAGAATGGCAAGTTTGTTGCCTTTCTGGGAAAAAAAGTCTTTAGAAATTAGTCACCTATGCATAAGTAAAAAAAATTAAAATCACCAGGGGACAATCTGGCAGGAGACTTGCAGCATAGTCAGAGAGCTGATACGGGAGTAACACTATTATCATGTAACCTGGGGAGCCTGAACTCAGTGCCCACAGTGAACCTCAGAAAATGGAAATAAGACAGCATGAACAGCCATTAGAGTGACTGTAGTAAAAGAAGGATTTCACATGTTCTACATTCCCAGATGTTGACAACAGAGCATTTATTAAATCTGAATACAAGCAACCAGTGTAGAGAAAGATCACACGGGGAAACTGACTCAGCTGCAGCAAAAGCGTGGGTGGGATTACCACCTGTGGCTTTGCTGGGGCCATCATGACCTTCCATCTCTCTGATGCGCACAAGGTTATCCACGTTCCAGAGTTTCAAAATACCCCCTCTGCAGCCACTGAGCAAAACCGGTGGCCTGGCACCACTCCCAGGGCACAGACCCAATCCTTGTGTGCGTTTGGAACTTGATGAGAGAAAAAAGAAAAATTATCCACATAAGAGGAGCCTTACAAACAAAATTTTCATACGAAAACAAGTTACAAAAGTTTTTACTGACAAGATTTGATATTTGGAACCCTGAATTGGCCTGGAAACTATAAAAATCATTTGGTATGCAATCACTCTTAGTGATTTAAAGAAATAAATCTATAATTTGCTCTGCATTTGCCTCACTAGTTATCATCAGTGTTATCAGTATTAAAGGGCTAGCATATTAAAAATCTATAGAATCTAAAAGAACTGGAAAGTATACGGAATTTTTCAAACGTCATTTCCTCTTCAAAGGAGTAAGTATCTCACCTTTCTCTAACATGTATTTCATGCAAGTTTGGAAATTTTAACCTGGTATGTAGTCTCTAAGGATTATCTCATAAAATCACTGCCTTAAATTTTGAACAAGAACATAGAGGCCTAAAGCTTTCTGTTGAAGGCTGGAGCTAAACTATACATTTCAAAATGAGTAGACAATAATTATAAGCTCAGACATTATGACCATATTTTATGGATAAGTATATTTCTATGCATAATATAGAAGTTACATCCAAGAATGTATATCTTTAAAAGAAAAACATTTGAATTCAATGTCTGCATCTGTTGCCACATTTTTTTCTATCAACATTCATGCTTCTTGTTTATTTGCTTTTCATCTGGTTGTCAGCAGGAAAGTGACAGCAACAGCAGCACAAACGCTCCCACGTGGATAGAAGGGAAAGCTGGAACCTGAGAACAAGTTCATCTGTAAATTAATTTCTTCCTCTGGGAATTAGGGAAAGCCACCAGTATTTGATTGTACTGTCAAAACACTTCAACCCAACCACCAATCTACAGGAAGTGAGAGAACCACCACTCGTGGAGGTATGAACATGCTCCTGCAGAGGAGACACCATTTACACTGCTATGACTTCAGCTACACTTATAATTCTTTGGAATGTGCATACCTAAAGCAAAAACAGAACAAAATGAGAAACTGTAACTGCTTTACTCTGAGACTGATTTTATTTAAATGATAAAATTCTACTTAGAGGCTCTTCAAGTTCTTATAGAGAGTACTGGTGAATTTGAAGCACCAAATATATCCCATGCATTACCTGTAGAAGGTCTTTTTGAGCCAGATCCCATTTCTTGATTCCATTGTCTCTGGACCCACTAACTGGGGTTAGCGTTTCAGTGCCATCATAATGAGGGGGCTCGAAACTGTGGGTGGGACTCACAGTTCCAAGAGCACCTTCAGTTACACCAAACATCCAAATAAAAGCAGTCATCCTATTTAACTTACAAATAAGTACCTGTATGTGTTCATTCATAGAAATACATGAGATGTATATTAACCAGACATGACTTGTTTTGTTGTGATATTTTACTAAGGCAACTAAAAAACCTGCTATGAATGACTCAGAATAAACCTAAGCTCTATTTTCAGATTACTTTTTCTTACATATTAGGCTTTTAAAGGCAACAATTTTTTTCACGTATGAGTGCACAAATGGTATGTTCAATAATAAAAATACTGTTTATCAATCTAGTTGCAATTTAAATAAGTGACATGATGGTTATTTCAACACTGCTAGGTGGCTCAGTGGTCCTGCTGGTCATCACAAATACCCCAGAGCTGATATTCAGAACTTTTCCCTCCCCTCAGTTGCCCTCATCTCTCTCAGCTGTTGACCTTGTGATGTCCTGCAAAGGCTAGTGTGATCAAAAATAAACTTTCTGGACCCTCCTTCCAGTTACAAAAGTTTGCTTTTATCCTCAGACATTCTCTTACCCATCATTTCTTTTCAGCTGCTTCTTTCCAAGGTTCACATCTTTGATCTGACTCTTTTTTGGTCTGATTCAACAATTGCCACCCCTTCTCTGTTCACACCTTCCCTCTCCAATGAGCCCATCTCCTAAGCATTTAAACACACTCAAGTCTATAGAATACAAAATCCTCTCCCCTTAACCACTCTCTTTTCAAGTCACTAACACATTTCTCATCTCTTATTCAAAGTTCCTTAAAAAGTGTCACTTATATTCTTCCTAGCTCTCTTTATCACTGTATCCTCTTTGTTGATTCTTGTAGGATTCCCCAAGGCTGAGTCATGTCAACTTCTTGCTCTTTTGGCCATGTCAACTACTCTAACTCCTTGAACATCTGCTTCTATTTGGCTCTGAAACACACATGTCTAGTTATAACTTATCTTGAGCCCTGGACTTTCCTTTCAAATGGCCTACTGGGCTTCACAAGGAAATCCTCAAACTTAACATCTCCAAAATCAAGCTATGCATCTCTCCTCATCTTATCTGCTACTTGCATAAAACCTGAAGACAATAATATGTTCACTATAGATGATGGTGATGATGGGACTTAAGCAGCAGTTGGATGATTGAGCCAAGAAATCTTTAAAATCCCACCCAACCTATCTTCTATGACAAGTGATCATATATGTATAAATAATAAGACAACAAAATCAGGAACTATGAGTGAGGAAGATCAGGAAGAAAAAGCAAAGGCTAGAAATGAGAAAAAAAAAGAAATCTGATAAAGAGAAAATGGTCCTAGGTGTATCCAAATACTTTAAATCTATCATCAAATAGGAAAATATAATTCAGCAAATCTATTATACACACTTTGATGTAATGATCCTTGGAGCTGGTGATGATTAGATCTTGTTCATTGGAAATCTGATCTACAGTAAGACACATAACAGGGCCTAGATGTCCTGTTAACTTTCCTGTGGACTGAGACCTTAAAAAAAAAAAGAAAAATAATTTTGTTTGGAAATATTTCTTAGCATGCTAAGGCTAAGCCTCAATAAAAATAATCTATATTCTTTGATAAAACTGCTCATTTTCTTCTGATTTAACTCCACCTCTATACAACTCTGTTCAAATTAACAGTCAAAAAATGGCCAAACTATGATGGAAGTTTCAGAAGTCCTAAACAAGTTATTCCAAAGTGACTAATGTCATTCAAGTAGTAAACAAAAAGGCATCAAATATCCAAAAACTTGCTACATGTTAATTTTAACTCCAAACTAAGTCCAGGTAAACTTTAACCTGTTAAATGTCTGTACGTGTTATAGACATATGACTGATGTTATCAGACCCAATGTGAAATTGGATTAAAACAACTACGTCACTGATATAACTAGAAAATAACAATATGGAGAAAGTAATATTACTTTTTATACACATGTATTTTCACACATACATATACATGTATATGTACACCCATCTTATATACACGTGTACACATATACACATACATGTATGGGCACTATGTATGCACACATCTGCACCAGGAAATAGGTAGTCCATTTCCTCAGTTATTTTAAAGATATGAAAATGACCGGCAATATATCTGACTGGTAGAAAAACATGATGTCAATTATCAGGGGGTGACAGTGAACCTTTGTTTTGTAGTCCTGCCTCAAGTCAAGCTGCTGGGATGCAGAGATATATTTGGCTTCCAGAATATTACCATTTCTTGAACACTCTTACTTTGTTAAGATGAATCTGTATTTAATCATGTTGCTGAAATCAGGCAGGTTTCAAAGGTTCTAACTTTTCAGCAGAAAAGAAAACGTAAAGATTTTCAAAAGCTGATCTTTTCTGCCTCATGTTATGGCTAAGTATCTTCCTCCATGGTGCTCTGACTGCAAGTTTAATATATTCAAGAATAAACCAAGTCTTCCTCTCTTTCCTAATTTTCTTAAACAAGTATTCTTTATTTTTCTACTTCTTATTTTTAAAAGAGTACTCAGGGCTGTGTTTTTTCTTTCTCTTTCTTTCTCATTTATTTATATATAAATTAGGTTTATTAAACTTTTTCAGACATGCATTAAAATATTACAAGTTATAACTGGTTATTCCTCAAAATTTCTAAAATAAATTTCCCTTTATTTACCAGTAACAAGTTCCTTCTATATTGGATTATTACCTGAATTTCCTGAATTGCAGACTTAACTCAGTATCCTGTAATTGCTTGTTCAATGGCCTTTATCCTCCTTTATGCGATGTTCTAAGAAGGTGGACCCCATGTTTGTCTGGCTTAGTCTTTAGCCCCAGTACCTACCACAGTGTTGGTACAGTGCCTGCCATAATCGATCTTGAATTAATATTTGTTAACTAATAAATATTCTCTTGCTGCCAAAATGGAAAGAACTAAAACACTCAAGTAAAGGATAAAAGCTCATACTTCAATTTACCATTTTTCTTTTTTTACTCACTTCATCTTCTTACTACTTCATCTTTTATATATATTATTTCATATTCACCAAAATCCTGTGAGGATTTATGTGCAAAGTTGTAAAGTTTATAAACTGAAAAATTTAGAGATGTAAGATGCATGACTGATGTTATGAAAAATAATCCTTTCACAGGTGCTGATGCTGTTAGGGTGAGTCTTGGTCTCTTCCTAGTAAACAGTACAACTGGGAGACATATATTAAGGAAGGCAATTTTCCTTCATATATATTTTTCCCAGCAATGGGGATTAAAGAAGGAGAATTGTGAGTTTGCTAATGAGGAGAGTAGAGACATTTAGGAGTGTTGTATTCAGCAGAAAAGCCTAAGATTTTATATTAACTTCTGGGGTTATAAAAATTAGACTTCACATGCACTAATGAGTGAAAAAATATATTTGCCATATACAAGAAATACATTTTCCTTTAAAATTCTGCCTTTTCAGATTCCACATTCTGACAACATTTCCAGAAGCTGCATAGAGGAAGGTGCCAGTTGGACTTAGTGCAATTTGACTGGTCTGGTTTTCCCCAGAAGGAATAGCAAGTGTCCAGCTGGTACGTGCAGAACAGGCATCTCCAAGAGGAACTTGACCTGAAGACCTTAACAGAGGTGAAACAGAAAGGTAAGTCACATTTCTGGAAAACATTTAGGCTTAGAAATCCTTAAATTCTTAGGAAACTGGCTGAAGGCAACCAGATCTGGCTACTGTAAGCACCTTACCTAGCACAGCATTTCACACACATGTGACTGGCACTTATAAATGAACATTTTGACAGATCAATAAATGAATGAATGAAGAAAACAAGATGACATGGCTTTAAACTCTTAATTTGCAAGTCTCTTAAACACTAGGAATTCTGGGTCCTGAGTTAAGGATGACCTCAATATGATTCAGAAAAGATTAGATGACAATGATTTAAAAACTCAACAAGTGATGCAGTGCCACAAAGGTAATTCATCTTCCTGCAGTTTCCAGAAGTCCCCTGAGGGGCAAGCCTACCAATATTCCTTTCATATGTAAGATTTGCCCTTTTCAGTTAAAGACACTGAGGACTTCTAAAATTATTTTTAGTTTTTGTTTACTTTAACCCAATCATATATGGATTAGTTGCTATTGCTTAACCATAACTTACTTCTATTTCCTCCGCTAAATTCTAAATGGCAAATGTATTTTTAAATTTGGGAACATTTTCTCAGTTAACTTCTAAAATATCAAGTTATAATCAATCTTTTCAAATTAGATTTTAGTGAGTCAACTGGATGGGTAAATTTCTAACATAAGATAACAGTGTTCTTTTTCTACAAAATTTCCCTCAAGAGACTTGTATTCAATACAGTAAATAATTAGTAATTCTCAAAATGCAAAATAGAATTTAATGTTAGTAAACCCCACTCTACAAATTAGTAAAAATTAACCATTCCTATGCTTTCTACTCTTATTTAAACCAAGAGTTCACCTTAATTTTAATTATGTAAAACAGTTCATCAACTTTATGGCAAAAAGAATCATCTGCTCTACATTTTAAAGATATACATGATAAGAAACACATAAAACAAACTCATCCTCCAATTATCCAACACAATCTAAAGTTATAAAATATAGGCTAACCTCAAGGCAGTGTTAAGTCCTAAAACAGAAAAAAAACTCTCAGTTATTCAATACATGCTAATTAAATGTTGCAAGTAATTCTTCACCATCTACAATGGTGACTTCAGCCATTTTCCAAGGAGTGGTATTCATTTAGAAGCATGTAAATCATTTAACTATATAAGTAATAAATACTATGAAAATTTAATTCCTTAGTTATTTGGTTAGGGAGGAAATATGAAATGTGTACTTAGTCACAGATCAAATATGACTTCTCCCTTCCTGTTTAATATTGAGCTCTTATATATTATTTTCTCAATAATTTTTTTCACCTTACTTTATCGGTATTCTTACTGTAAACAAGTTAATGTTCCTTGCAAGTAGACAGGTATAAATAAACAAAAATTCATTCACAGGCCTATTTTTTCTCATATTTATAAACAAGGACTATTTGCCCCTTATGCTATTTGTCTTTAAGTTACTTACATTAGCATTTGAATGCACTTTGCTGAGTCTCTGATATCTCACACCTTAATATAAGATGTTGACATTGTGAAGACCAAACTTGTACAATTACAGTATTTTACTGATATGACATTGTTGGGATGACCCCCCAGTGACATTGTTTCCTGCCCAGTCACCAGATTCCATACTTTAAAAGTACAATCTGAAACAAAAAAAGAGGAAATACTGTCAATATGAACTAAATTTGACTTCTATGGGAAAAAAAATGAGGTAAGGAAACAGTAATTATTCCATTAACCTGAAACGGGCATCCTAACTCCATCCTTGACACTTTGCAGCAGGTTCAAGGGCAAAGTAGGTATAAAGGATTAGATGAAAGCTAGGGATGCATCACGCAGTATTAAAAAGAAATTACACAAAATTTTAAAATAGATATATGAAAAGAGTCTTGCTCCAAATTGCCCCTGAATTTTAAACAGCCATCCTAAATCAGCCATTTCAAAATCTGCTCTTAGCTCCTGAACACTCCATACTCATTAATACACATACGTTTCTTTCCAAGAGTCACTGATGGATGGATTTTATCTTTGACTCAAAAAACATAATCATAAAACTATTCTATTTTGTTTTTCTGACATGTTGAATGTGTAATTATACTGGAGAAATCAATTTAACTTCAATCATTAGAAAATTATGTTTTTGCAGAGTCAATTTTTTTAATGGGGGAATTGCTTGCAATTATTCACAACACGTATTTAGACTCTTATATTTCCCTCATAGACAATAAGCAAAAATCTTTGCTGATTAAACTGAGTCTTGTAACATCCATAAATGCTAAAAAACTTTAACTAGCTCCCCAAATTCCTATACATGCTTCCTTCTCACCTTCCTAGTCTCATTGCCCATTGTCATGTATATTCTACATTTCAACTCAATTGGATTTAGTTTCCAAATTCTTTTTTTTTTTAAGGATTAGATTTTTTCATTTATTTCTGCTTGGAAGAGGTACTGGGGATTGAACCCAGGACCTCATGTACGTTGAGAATGTGCTCTACCACTTGAGCTATACAGCCCCCCTCCCCCCAAATCCACTTCTACCTCCACATCTCTGCTTCTGCTCATCTCTGATCTTGGTTGCCCATCCTTACCTGTCAATAGCAACAATCCTGTAAGGTTCATCCTAAATACCAACTTATCAAAGCTTCCCTTATTTTTTACAGCTTGACATAATCTCTCCCTTTTCTGAAACCCCAAAACTTAGTCTATAACTTTTCAAATCATTTATAGTTGATTTTTTTTAGCTGCCTGCCATTTTACCAAAGGGGTTAAGAGCGCAGGCTTGGAGATGAGTAGACCTAGGTTTCCAATCCTGGCTCTTCCACTTTCTAAGTGTATCTGGGGAAATTATTTAACTTCTTGAATCTTCAGCTTTTTCATCTGTAAAATGAGGATGCAATATGTATGTCATTGGTGTGGTTGTGAGAATTAAGGGAGATGTAATTTTCATTCTGTCCAGTACAGCCTCTGACTTACAGGAACTGCTCAAGAAACAGTGGCTGCTACCCACCTAACTCTCCCTATCACATTGTATGTTGCAATGGCCTTTCATAGATTTTTGTGCAGCCTGCATTACTAAGCTCAGGCCTTTGCACACATTAGATGCTCAACTACCAAAGAGAGATGTACCCCTCGCCGTTCTACTCATATCACATCAACAGAGGTTTTACTTTCTTACCAACCATGCGGTGATTTTATATTTTATATAATTCAGGGGTTGAACCAGATTATCTCTCAGATTCTTGTGAGTCTTAAGCAGTTTGACATTTTTTTCAAAACCTGCTCAACATAATCATTTTTTAAAAGATCTGTTACATATCCACATGACACAACAACCAGCACCTTTTGATCCAGTGAAGAGAAGAGCATCATAGCCCCCACACAGAGCGCAGCTGTGTGTGCCCTTCAGCTATGTGCACACACGGAAGTGGGGCGTTCCGATTCCTTTTGAAGCTGGAAGTGGGTTGATTATGCCTCTGAGCTGAGGGGGGAGCTTTATTTCAGTAGCTATATCATGAAACTACTTTTAATTTTTTCTCTGACTTTATGAAGTCTTTCCAAGTAATAGTAATAAAATTCATACTGCTCCCTTGTCTGATCTTTTAAGCAAAGGGACACAGCATGAGATAGTAAAAGCAGTGATGGCGTGCACCGAATAATCAGGTGTCAGCTAGCAGGTGCATTCTGCAAGCAGCAAAGCCAATGCTGCATCTGGATTTTCTTATTAGTAATTTCATCTCTTTCAAAATTAATGAAGTAATATTGGGAGCTGTTCAGGTATAGTGAATTCTGACAGGTATGAAAGTATAAGTGATGGTTAACTGGAAGATGTCTCTCTGTCAGGCTGGAATATAATTCTATGTCAAAAAAGACATTCTGGAGAAAGTATAACACATGCCACCGAAAATAATAAGAAAGCAAATTTCAAACCAATTTGAAGAAATATAAGAATATTTACATAGACAAATTCTAAAGGGGGAATGGCTCAAAAATAGCAAAAAATTTACAAACTCTTAACAGTGTGAAAGAAAAAAAATTTAAAGGTAAAATTTTAAGAGAACAATGAGGCTCTTTAGGGAGCTTTCTAATAAATTTAATATTTCTAAAGTTTCTGCTTTATGCCATTGGACTGTGAACTATGGAAATAGAAAGTTTATCAAAACACTGTCCCTATCCTAAAGGAATTTAAGACAGGATCTGAATTGAAATAAATGTAAGAGGAAGACTAAAGATGAGTGTGAATTAAGACATGGTAAGTATGTAAGTTGAATTTAACTGTGCTTCAGAGCAGGAAGAAAATTTATGCTGAGGGCAGATGCAGGCATGAAACAAAGCTGACTATTTCCATCTTCTTGATGAATGAGAACAACCTTCATGATGCAAGTGGCATGAATAATTAAGAAGAAATGTAAGCCCACGATAAGTTAGAACTGATAATGAAGACTTATTCAATGAGTTCAAGTGCTCCAGTTTCTGAATCATTATGTGACAGCGTTTTGAAAGTATATACCATTGTCGAGGCAAAATCATTGTTGGTACACTGGATCAATGAAGGGGATAAAACACATAGACCCAATTTTCTAGAAAGGAGAAAAATAGTGGATTTCAGAGATTACAGATAGGTAACTCTTGTTGAGTCTCACAGAGGAAAACATTAAATAATTATAAACACTTAAGTGCTCATATAAATGCTCATATATAAGTGATAACATGGGGAAGTTCACTAATCTCACGGGGAAGTTCTTTGTAGAATTAATAGGCAGCATATTATGAGAATGTCATATTCACAACATATGTTGACTCCAGAAAGGTCTATACAAAAAGCTTTTCAAGTGACATCCTTGTAGATGTGGTGAGTAAATAAAACACTATTGTAGTAAGGTAGTTCCATCAGTGGCTGAAGAATCACACACAAAGGGTCCATGTTCCTGTCAGTCTGGAAAGAGGTCTTCTATATCTAGTCAATCTTTCCTCAGAAACAAAGACAGACATGGCATGTTTATTAAATTGATATATTAAAGAGATGCACTGCCTAGAAAAAATTACAAACAAAATTCATTTAAGTACATATCCACCACTAAAATATTCAATGGAAAAAAATTAAGCATAAAATTTAAGTTGAAGTTAGAAGAGAATTCTCCAAGTAGGAAAGGGGCTTAACTCAATTTTACAAGCTAAATAAATTTGTTTATTGATATGAGATCAATGGCTTAACAATTTTTGATTCTTCTACCAACATTTTCAATGACTTGTGCAATAGAAGCAAATATTTCAGAAGAAAGCAAGAGAGTTACTATATTCTGCTGAGGCCACATCTGGAATAAGTTTGAGCTCTGGATGCCACAGCCCAAGAAGAACTCTGAAAAATTGGAGATTTTCCAAAACCGTGGAAGCAGAAGGAAGGATCCTAGATTGCATAATATTAGGAACAGATGAATCTAAAGCTATTGAGAAGATAAGAGGACTTCCATTAGAGAGAGCATACAGAAGCACAGTTAAATGGCTGAATATTCAAAAGCTCTGTCAGATACCCACAAAAAGATGCACTGGATTAATTCTGCTATAGCTCAAGAGGGCTGATGAAAGGCCAATGGATAGAAATTTAAAGGAGGTAAATTTAGTCTCAGGAATTTAAAAAATCCTTTATTTTTAGAGTTTAGTTACAATGATTTCAAAAAATGAAGGGAGTTCCTCATTACTAGAAATAATACCAGGAACTGTTATCACACTGGATATGTAATGACAAAACCCAAAGTATTATTTTCATACATGCATCAATTTGAGATTTTTGAAACTAATGCTCAGTAACTTGTTGGTAATCTAACAATTTAACCAGAACTGAAATGGGAGCAAAACCTCCTCAAAAGTCTGAATCTGCCATTTCAAAATCTTAACTGATGTGGGGTTTAAAAGCTATGAACTGAAGCTGTCAGATTATAACTATTGCTTCACATGTTGAAAAGTTACAATCTAATACACAGTCAACTGCTACTGTTACTTCGAAAACAGAATATGTATGTATATATGTATGTATGTATGTGTATTCTAAGAAGCTGACTATAAAGAAAAAAAAATCCATGTTAACAGCCTAAGAGTTGCATGATCTGCATTTAATGACACAAATCATACTAAGGGGGAAAAAGAAAAACTAAACAGTACCCTCAGTTATATAATACTATGTCTCCAAAAAATTTCCTTCATTCAGATCATTCTCTTTATCCTAAGAATCTATTAAATGTTCCTTTCATGACATAACATCCAACACAATTCTGTCATGTCAAAGGTTGTAATATTACAAAAGTAAATATTTGCCTCCAGTGACTTAATGTATGGCCCAGCCTAGAGACCAGAATGTCTTTTTTCATTCTTACTTTTTTTTATTTTTTCAGACCTTTGAAGAAAAAGAATTTCAACACTAAAGAAAGAATTTTATTCATTAGATACTGAAAAATACTCTCATATTCTCAGAATATTAGGGTTAATATTTTATAGAGATTACCTTATATCAAAGATAATATAAAAAATACAGAAATTGGAAACATACATCCATGGTATTTCTTTTCTATTAAAATTAATCTATTTACATTCTGAAATATATAAATCAACTTTAAAATTGTTTAAGTTAAGGAACACTGCAAACTTACACAACAGATCTGATCTGAAGGAAAAATAATGCTTACTTTTGTTCCATGCAAAACCAGTAAAGTCTTGCAATGCTGTGAATGAGATTAATTTCCTCTCCCTTCCCCAACCTGCCTTCTGGAGGATCTACTGATGATCAGGAAAATGGCCATAAGACATGAGGGGGAAGTGCAAAGGGAAAGGAGACAAAATGATTAGTAGAAAGAGGAAATGATAGAAAGAAAAAGAAATTAAGTGTCCAAAAAAATCTGTAACATGAAAAAATGCAACATTGTTATTTCTAAAATAGCATTTATTAGTTAAAAATATTTATTATTTTTTAAAAACTCTTTTTCTTTCTATTTCTTTCTATACTTTAGGTACCATAGTATACTTTTTCCCATAGCATACATTTTCTCATCACAAACCCTGCCATAAACTTCTTATTTAAAATCAATAAAGCAACATGAAAAACTACCTTATTCACCTCCCACAATTTAAGGGGGTAATATTCATTGAGGAAATTAATTTTCCTAGAACTATATTTATTTTAAAGAAAACTTTTAGATTATAGACAGAAAACAAATAGCACAATTTTTTATGTTATTATACAAAAAATTCTGCCACTACTTTGAGAGTTATGATCACAAAAATATATTTTATATATATTGAAATTTATGATTAAAATATTAGTATATTGACATTTATCATTTATGAATGCAACAAAAATGAGACTTGCTTAAATTTTCTAGGAAGGCTTTTTAGAACATCGCTGAAAGGCCAGAAAGTAGTAAAGACAGAAAGTACCTGTGTACCTCAGACAGAGAAGAGTCACACTCATCAGACCTACAGGGAAAGAGTCAGAATTATGAGGAGAAAGACTGCAGATGGTAACAGGTGGACACTGAGGCTGAACTGATTCAATAGTATGAATAATAGAAACTTAGCAAACATTTTCTTTAACGGGCCCTGCTTTTCTATTTGCACTGGATATCAGCAATTCAATATACACCTAAGTTAGGTAAAATATTTTGTTCTTATGTTTTCTAACAAGATTTGGTGGGTGGGTACTTTCTGTTACTGTTCCATGGAACCTATCTGTCCTCACTTTCTAAAATGTAGGCCCTGAAGAGGAACACCATCAGGTAAATGAAATCATCACTTCAAGGCACAATTTAATCTGTCTGGTATTAGAAAACTTTTCCCATTTCAATAACCATTAATAAATTTCATTCCTCTTGATAATTACTTTAAAGTCTCATATGAAAATTACTCAAATATATGTGTGCATGGGGAGCAAATCAGTCAAAATTGAATAACCTTTGATTTAACTCATCTCAAAAACATGGAGGTCTTCTGCCTAGTCAGTCCCTCAGTAACAGTGGGGAGGTTTTGGTAGGATTTAAAAATAAGTGAGCAATTCCTGTCATCCTGACCCTGAATCCTCCAGGACTGGCAGTAAGCCTGGTTATTATGATACTAAATATTTAGCATGTAGTATCATACAATAGGCTTGGGAAGAATGAGGACAGAGTGAGTGCTGGCATGTCATGTCATCAGAAACAATGTGTGGGACCTAACTTCTAGCAGGTGAAATAATGCTAGTCTTAAAAAGGGGCCCAAAGAAAGTGATTCAGAAGGTAGGTGAGGGTTTGGGGTAGTCAGTTATTCTAAGTTTTAATTTATAGAGATGGCAATGGAGTCAAATGATTGGCAGCTCATAAACTATTTCAGTTAAAAAAATGGAACTAAGATTAGACTGTCAAGATTATCAAAAGACTGACAAACTTTTATGACTGTAAATACAAGGTGGACAAAATTTAGTAATTCTTCATATCACTAGTGAAAATGGACTTCCTAAAGACCTTCCTAATGTTCTATTCTTTTCTCAATTAAATGAGATGTAATATTTAACAATGTTCAAGAGTCTCTTAATACTTGTTTTTAAGTTTTAAAAAATCACCTGACTAGATCACTTTAAAGGACATATCATCTACTGACTAAACTATATTAAAACTTAATCAAGCATTTTATCCATAAATTAAGTTGATTAAAGATTATTCCAAAATAATCATGTATCTTTCTAAGTCTACAGAGCCATTTAGCATGATCAAACATGCCAGACAGATCTTAAACAATATCCTGTAAATTTCAGAAATCATCAATATATATAAGAAGATCATAGCATAGAAAACAAATTGGAGTGGGAGGCTGGATATCAAGTACATACATCCACAATGTTATAATTCAAAATCAAAGCAGACAAGTCAGAGTTAATAAATAGTTTATGGCAACACCACTAGTATGAAATTTTTACAAGAGAAATTCTGGCTCAATGTAAGAATTTTTTTCACTTCAACTTTGATGAGGATTACATTTTCCCTACCCCTCCAACTTTTCTTCTCCAACAGCCCACCCTGAGTTCTACCCCCTCCACCCATAAAGGTACTCTTTTTTTTCAAGAACATCAATGACTCAAATTTTGTGGTGAATTTGTGAAACAACCAAATGGTAACAAAATGTTTCACATATGTGACATGTTATTTGTGAGCTGTCATACCCACCAAAGATAAAATAATTTGCCTCTTTTCAAGGCAGGCTATCCAGACTAGAGGTTTTTATGGGCTCAAAGAAGATGAAGAATCCCAAGAAATTTCAACTTCAAGTGATCGCAAAGATACTTCAATTCTAATTGACTTGCAAAAGGAAAAGGCAAGGCAAGTGCTGCAGTGGAGCAATGCAAATCTACAGCAGGGAATAATGTTCAACAGGAAAATAAATTCATCTAATTTTGTGTATATAGTTCACTTCCCATTGGAAAAACATATAAAATACAGCAAGAGTTCACAAGTCAGACTCCATCTCCCACACACATAGAGAGCTAAATATTCTCTCTGGAATGTATTGAAAGGCTCTGGAATATTATAATCCATAGTTGGGACTCTTTTACATAATAACTTACTTATCCTGATGAACTGATGTGTTTCCCTGAGAAACAGTAAGATGATTAAAAACATTCAGTTCATTACGGGGCTGGCTTGGTGGGGAAGAAGGAGGTAAAAGACTAGCTTCTGAGGTTCCAGAATCTGAGCTACAAGGGAAAAAAAAGTTAAATAGGTGGCATTATTGGCTTTTATTTGTTAGAAATGTTATAAGAAACATGCTTTAAAAAAAATTCTCAATAGAGAATTCCTTCCTTCCTTTCTTCCTGTCTTCCTTTTTCATAAGATAAAATGCACTCTGAACAATTTAATTTTTTCCCCCACTGGATTGTTTTACAATGGCCACAAGATGGCACTAAAGAAAAAGTTCTGTCGGCTAAAATCTAAACTCAGTATGAATAAATCAAGGCAAGTTTAAAATTATACAATTTTACAGTTGAGATAAAGATGTTCACTTTATAAATGAGGGAACAAACCCTGAGAGATTAAGAGGGATTTGCTTATTCAACTGATTAAGTCATTTATTTTTTAATTACTTATTTCTCCATCCCCTATCTCCTAATTATTCTTGAGATACTTGATTCAGTAGAAACAGGTAAATTGCATATTTAAATATAGGAAGCAAAGATGATTAGAATAATTTCCATGACATTCAAGGCAGCTAAACCAGTGGTCAAAGTATAGAGTCTGCATAATAGTACAGGGAAGGGGGATGGTATAAGATTGTTCACTTGGGGTTACAGGAAATGCCACAAAACTTCTTTTTATATTTATTTTATGTTGAAGAAATTGGCTTTGCCAATATTTGAATAGAGATTGCCATTGATGCTCTCACTTAAGACCGTGTCAGAGATCCACCTGCCATATGCAGCCCATTAGGTGACCTGAGGGAAATGTGAGTGTGCCACAGGGTAGAAAGGTGCAGTGGCTCTAACCTATTTATAACTTTCTGCGTGTTGTGATGTTGCAATTTACAAATGCCCAGGTAAGTGGACCATCGGATTATATTGTATATTGTTAGGCAGACTAACCCTCACAAAACAAGCTAACCCTCACAAAACACACACATAGCTTTTAAAGGATTTCAACAACAACAACAAAAAAATTAAGGATTTACCAATTTAAATATGAAAGAACAGCAAGAAAATAGCATAACTCTCACATCTTTTAACACTAGATTTTTTCAACCACTTTAAAGAGGTGAAATCAATGTCTGTTTTATCAGATAACAGTCAACATTAATTTCAAATTTTTCTAGAGGACTATTTGAATTACAGTTTTAAAAACCTCTCCTCAAAGCTATATTAACTCCACAATGACATACACAAATAATTGAAAAATAAATCAGAGTACGTGATTAATTTAATTTACAGGTATGTGTGTGACCAAGAAGATTAGAAGACCACAAGCCAACAGCTGATTTGATTGTCTTAAGTCAAATCAGTCACAATCCCGGCCTGAATATGGACAATAATTCCACTGCTGTCCTTTAGTATCTCAGTGCAGCTGATATTTTATACCATCTATCAGATAAAAAAGCATTAGCAACTGACTGCTTTTGTTCCTTGGTCTTTGGGTTTTCTGCTTTCTCACACACTCTTCTCCTTGCCATGGGGGAAGGCTCTGGTGGTTTTTCTGATAGAGATGACTGTTGGAAATAAGAGAGAAGAAGATTCTGTAATCATCTAGTTTTAAATATATACATGTAACTTTGGCAATTCAACCTAAGTTTTTAATAGATTACTAACTAGAACTTGAAAAAGGTTACTTGGGAATAAAAGATAGAACTAGGATATGAAAATATTACACAAGTTATTTTTAATTAATGGGAGCTTGACAACTGCATATTTAGTTTTTAAATTGGAAATCTTATCAAAAATATATAAGCCAATTATCTTTGAACATAAACATCAATGCAATACTGCCAAATAGCTGACATGAATTTTTAGGTTTTAAATGTGTTTGTTTGATTAAAACTGCTTTAGTTGAAGAAAAATACCCTTTACAATTTTGCAAGAACAAAAATATTAGAATATCAGAATATGAGATACAACAATGAAATTTAATGAATTATTATTACAGAGTGGCAAAAGAATACTACAGGTGAGCACAAAAAAGTGTTTTACTTAACTAGTATTTAAGTATTAATTAGCTATATAAATTTTGGTAATAAAAATATTCTTGTTTTATTATAAACTTTAAATGTTGAATAATGGCTATGAAACTAACAATTTAAGGCTGATTTTGTGTATAGTGGTACTCAATTTTAATTGGAAAAAAGTGAAATTTTCTATCCGTGGCTAGTTATAATAATAAGGAAAAAAAATCAAAGAATTAGAAAGCAGGATCCTCAGAATGAGCTTAGAGTGATTCCTGCTTGAAAGTGAAAACTAAATGTAACTAAACTTCCTGTGCCTGATTTTTCTAACCAGAGGAAATCACATTTTAGAAGTTCTGCATCATTTAAGTCATAGGCCTACTTAGGTGAATTATTTTACTTTATGCAATAGAAGTCATGAAGTAATGTGTTATAAAAGTTATCGTACCAGCACATGACCAGCTCTTAAATTTGTACAGAATTACACAAGCATCTTAATTGATGAAAACTTGAAAATAAATCATGTGAAGAGACAGTATCTAAAAGATATTTTCTACAACCTGTCATGAATTATAACATTTTTAAAAAGAAAGAGGCAAAAAGAAGATATTCTGGATTCCAGGTCATAGATTTAGCCTTGAATTTCCAAAAGTCTCTATTCATCTGAAAGACTAAATGCTGAACACATGGGAGTACCTAAAATCTGGTCTCAGTTCTGTATCACTGCCTTCACCAAAAGCATTTCTTCTACTTTTACCTTATCAAAAAAAGCAATGAAACCGTAGGCATCCTAGTTAGCAATCTTTATCAGCAAAATCAATCGTTAATCACATAGGCCACCTCAAGCACAAGCAAGAAAGTTCTGCCATCTTTGAAATTAACTTTGGAACTAAATGTAGCAGATGGGCTTACTGAAAGGAAGGCAATGAAAATGACTTCATAAGATGAAGAAATTTATGAGAAACAGATATTCATGTTGGGGGAGGGGAGTTTGTTATATTTTATTATTTTCAGAGTCATCTACTGTGTGCCACTTTTTTGGCACTATTTTTCAATGTAGTCATGTGTTCATCCAGTAAATCATTTGCTAGATAATATGTGAGGGTTAATTTGAAAAAAGTTATTAAAAATCTTTACCAGTGAATGACTGATGTAGTTGTAATACAACTAACAAAAAAACACACACACTGGCCTGTGTAGGAAAATCTTTCTTCTCAAGATAATTATGAACAATTTCTAAATAAAATCTGGTTTGAATAGAATGTTTCTTGTTAATATTATCATAGATGGGAAATGTTCCCTCCTTCAACTCTTTAATAACACAGTAATAATTCTTTGTGTACACACTCTTCCCAGACATACAATGTCTTCAAGGCAAAGAATTAGGAAAGTTCAAAATGTATTAAGTTGATAATTGATATCTGCATTTTTCTTCAAAAGTGTCAGCAAAATTCCACTCACCTGCCCAGGCTCTTAGAATGAGGATGTACCATGACTCAGAGCAAACTGGAGAGGCTCCAAGGTTCTGTTTCATATAATGATTTTATAGGTGTCACTTTAACCTACATTTGTTTCTAAATAAATTTTGTCTGTAATTCACATCTCAGCCTTTATAAAAATGATAATCTTTAAGAAAGACCCTAAAACTTAGAAATAGGATAAAGCAATTTCTTTTTTTTTTTTTAGGATAAAGCAATTTCAACAAAGAATATCTCATTTAAATTATTCTGAATATTAAAAAAATTAGCAGATATTACACATAGCAGAAATTACTTTGAAAACTAGAGATCTTATTTACATAATTAAAAAAATAGAAATAAGAAATTAGCAACATGTATCTATATAAAAAAGGAAAAGAAAAAGAAAAGAAAAGTCAAAAGAAAGAAATTTAGTGTAGCTGGGCCAGACTTACGCGCTGCCTCTCTTGGAAGCAAAGCCAGACGGAGGAGGGAGCTCTTTATTCCTAGCAGAAGTACTGGTCTCAGTATTCATTCCAATCTGTTGCCCTTCTGCAACAGGTAGAAGAGGGCCAGGCAAGAAGGCTTCTCCTGCACTAGTGTCTGAAGGTAAAAATATTTAGCGTGTCTTTTCCTAGCAAGTGTGTCAAACATAGCATGTAAGACAGTGACAAGCCAGAGCTACAGCCAGATGAGATTTTCGGGGGTCATAATCATAGCCAGCATTTGTATATGCTTATTGGATGCCAGAAATTTTTCTAAACACTTTATTATATTAACATATTCTATCATTATCCCAGTTCACAAATGAGAAAATGGAGGCACACAGAAGCTAAAAGTCCAAAGTCACAGTTAGTAAGTGGCAAAGCCAGATTCAAAACCAGGCAATCCGCCTCCAACATTACTGTGCTATCCTGACACTCATGGTCCGCTCCGTCAATGTCTCATTAAAAAAGGAAAGAAAGAAAGAAAGAAAGAAAGAAAGAAAGAAAGAAAGAAAGAAAGAAAGAAAGAAAGAAAGAAAGAAAGGAAGGAAGAAAGAGAAAGAAAGGAAGGAAGAAAGAGAAAGAAAGGAAGAAAGGAAGGAAGAGAAAGGAAGAAAGGAAGGAAGGAAGAAAGGAAGAAAGAAAGAAAGAAAGGAAGAAAGGAAGAAAGAAAGAAAGAAAGAAAGAAAGAAAGAAATTAAACCAAAAAAAATTGCAGGGGATTTCAACTCGATTTTTCCCATGTTTAGATGATTTATTTAATGTAAATTTTATTTTAATATCAATTTTTATATTTTTGTCTCCATTTTCATGACCCTGTCTCCTGATGTCTTAACTGGATGTTTAATCTGCCTGCTGGATATCCAACACCAGCCCATCCTAGCTTTTGGCAGCTTGGTGAGTCAGGTGAAGGTTAATTTTCCCTAGAATCTAAGTTCACCGTAAGCAATCCCTTCCATACTCCTGGAAAACCAAGGGACTACCTTGTTGTTAATGCTTAGAGCTGGATGTTATCACTAACATAGTAACAGATAATCAAGGTGTTTGTCACGCTATAAACCTTTAGAGTTCAGACTCCCTGTTTTATTCAACTTTAAATCACCAGCATTTAACATAGTGCTGGTACATACCTATTTAAAATATATAGTCAACTTCGTTTATTCAATGAGTGAAAAATAAATGATTTGAGATCCTTTCAGGCATCTTTGCAGTTCAAAAGGAGTGTCAGAGAGCAAGAGAAAACTTTTGGAAAGAAAAAGCCCTGCAGACGCTCACCCATCCCCCAGACCGCCCTGCAGCTGGCGCACCTCCACTCCCGGGCGCCCGCCCTCCCTCGGCCTCCGCAGCTGCGGCGCCTCGCACTTCTGACCTGAGTCCCCGCCGCGCTCGTCTCCGCCTCCGGGATCCGCCGCCCTGCGCCATGGGTCCGGCCACGGGCAGCGAGCGCCGCATCCTCCCCGGTACCCGCGGTCCCACCTCCACCAGGGGCCACGCGCCCTTGACAGCCGCCCCCAGCCGGGCCGGCTGGGCTCCCCTGCGCGCGAGCCACACAATCCGAGCAGAAGCGGCAGCTGCGGATCAGCGAGGGCGGACAGTTCGGCGTCAGGCTGGAGGATCGAGGCTTACTAGAAAGCAGCACTCGACCAAGACCTCACGAAGCCCAGAACCACAGAAAGGCATTGTGGGTCTCCTGGTTCTCATTACTGTCACACTGGCCCTGGCGGGGGCTGCCTTCAGTGCTTTTAGCTGAGCATCCTCTGAAGAAATGCTGTGGTCTCTTTTGTGTTTGGAGATGAGAGTGATGGATACACAGGTTTGGGGGTCACCTCTCTTCTCAGAACTGGCAAGACTCACATTTTAAATAGTGTGTCCATTGCAAATAAAGACAATTACCCTTCACTGCCAAGAAAAAAAGAAGAAAGAAAAAAAGAAAATGCCCTGCAGGCCAGCCTTTTATCCTGTCAGTTCTCTCCTCTGCCGGTGGAATCATTTCCCGGGGCTTCCTAACCACGGTGGTGTTTTCAGGAGATGGCCTTAAGGCCACTTCTTCACGTGTCTCCCTGGCATCCTATAAGGGCATGAATAGCGAGGCATTCACAGAGCCTGAGACACAAAGTTACCTTAAGAGATTCTTTCCCCAAATTAAGACTGGATCCAAACTACACTAGAATGTTTTCTTTGAGTCTGGGTACCTTCTGCTTAGTCACTTGCAATAAGAAAACACAAACCACATGTTACCAAGCCGGTGGCTCAAGGACCACACATGAAGCCTGTCGATGTGTTTTGATTGGCAAGCCCATTATTTTAAAGATAAAGAAATTCCCCAATGAAGTTCATATTTAAGGCTTCTCTTGAAAAAATTGAGAATCTTGCAGCCTTAGGCCCATATTCCATTATGGCAAAAATGAGCAAAAGCAGAATGGTGGCACTTGTTTTAGATGGGGCATGTCCTTTTCAGGTAATCACACTGATCCCCCTGCTAATTGTCTTACATCCAACCTAAATATTCACTTGCATTACCTGGCTGACCACTGTGGGCCTCAAATCCATCCTGTCTAGTAGTAGCACAGTATTGCTCTTTCAGGTCCTGAATCCACCCATTTATTCAACAGATATTTACTAAGCACTGCAAAAATCCAAAAAAATCTTAAAGTGGTTATAATTCACCTAGTAGCTGCCAACACTCAATCTGAAATGTATCATGTGTGTCTTACACATTTAACTATATATTACTCATTTTTTTAAACTTCACAAGTATCCATTATAGCCTCAGTTTTTAAAACAAAATGATTAAGAGTTGGCCTATTCAAACCACTTCTGGATACAATTAAACAAAATAAATAAGGAACACTTAAGAACATATTAGAAAGTTAAAATTTCAAAAATCTATCAATCTAAACTATTTTGAAGGACTGCTCTCCATAATCATATCTTATCTGGTGGGAAAAGTGCAAGAATAGAGTAAATCACAAGCCCTATAAAGGAGAAACTGTTCAACATAGCTTTTTTCTAAGGGGAATCCGATAAAGAACTAACTTTCCTACACGTGAGACCTTTGGTGAAAGCATGCCCACCTGCAAGCCTGTGAAGAGCCGAGCCTGTGCCCTCTGTGTTCAACAGGAATCACAAAGAACAGCAGTTAAGTATGTTCACCTGGTATTTTCAATTTTCCTTACCTAGTTTTTAGGTTTCACTTCATCACACAGCTTCATAAGGTCTTAAGACAGTGAGCTATGTGCAGATAATTAACCACAAGATGAAAAGGGAACTTATTATAGAAAACTGTATGTCCTCTCTCAGTATAAATACAGGGGAAAATGTATATGCCTATGGAAAACACAGAATGACAATATTCAAAATCAAAACAAATGAATTAAAATAATTCATTTTCCTTCCTTAAACATCCCATTATTTTTAAAGTTTTTGAAGTTTGAGCATTACTCAGTTTGGTTTCCATATTACTGTTTCTGGTGCTCTTCACTTAGTCATAAACTACAAAATTATTTCTCTTATGGTAATTGATGCAACAAGATAAGTGTATTAAAATATTACAGTGTTCAGCTAGGTAATGCAAATGAATATTTCGGTTGGATGTAAGCTAATGAACAGTGGGCACAAACAATGCACACACATTGCTGCATTTTGTTCTGGGGGAAGCGTGCACACTGTGTGACCTCTCATGGGAAGGAGAGAGCATAAGGAAGCCTGGACATGGATTCCCCCAACTCTTATCTGCATCTTTTCCCCATATAGTCCTGTTGTAGATCCTTCCTACATTGCTCTCATGAATTTTTGCCATGAATACAACTATCTGCTGAACCCTGTGAGTCTTCTAGCAAATCTCCAAAGACAGGGAAATATTCTAGGAGCATTAAAAAAGGGGGAAAAAGGAGGGGAAGTAAAAATATTCTTCAAAGACTACAACACAAACCTATTAGGCATGAGGTACTGGCCCGGTTCCCCCTCCAGCCTCATGTTCCATCATCCTATACCATAGCCTTGTTGCTCCAAGGCACCAACCTGTTTGAAGGGCTCTCACCTATAATACTGTGGCTAAATGCCCACGCTTTAACTTACTGCACAGCACAACTCTTTACTGCACCCCCTTCAACCTTGTCTCTTTCCTAATTCTTTTCTTCCTTTACGTTTCAGCTCAAATTTTACCCCCTCCAGAAAGCCTTCACCAGCGCCTCCATTCTTGCTGGGTAACCCCACTTTGTACCCCCATAATTCCCTGTACAAATTTCAGTCTCTGCCCTCAATGCAATGTATCACAATCTGTTCATGGTCCTGTTGTGGAAAAATGTGTTACAGCTTGGTGTTACAGCTCAGTTGTGACAGCAACCTGGATCCAGGTGAGAGACAAAGCAGCACTCACAGAGTTAGAAAACTCAGATTTATTATGCCAGCCGGCCCAGAGGAGTTAACACTTCAATCTCGACCCTGTCTGTAGGTTTACACAGGCCTTTCATAGGCTGCCAGTTTTACACTTTGCAACATCATATGCAAATAAAGTACAATAGAAGTTGACCAACCAAGAACAAGCTTTGTAGAAATAGACCAATCAGGAGTGAGCTCTATGCAAAATGAAGTACTACAAATGGACCAATCAGAAGTTAGGGAAGTGGACCAATCAGAAGTGAGAGTAATAACCAATCAGGAGTGAAGGAAATAACCAATCAGAAGTGAGCTCAGGGAACCAATAGAATTCTAGATGTAAGTTAGCCGCTTTAGAGGCAAAGAGTGAGATAGAGCCTCTGGGACAGGGAACCAGACGGTGCTAAGAGGAGAGCAGTGCCCCTGCCTAGGGGTCCTGCCAGTCTTTTTATGGGGCTTCCCGCCTCAGTCCGTCACCCTCAGCAAGGCATCAAGTCTGTTAGTGCAAGATTTTTTGTCTTATTTATCTTCCAATTTCAGCACCCATTCCAATACTTGAGATAAATTGGAACTAAATAAGTATATTTCAAAGCAATGCATATGTGACTATGTAGCTTCCATGGATTTAAGATCTGTGCTTTTCTCCTTCCACTCTTTCTTTCAGGAACCTGTGGGTGGGATCATGGCCCCAGTCCTCAGGGAAAATTTCTGTCATGAGTCACAGGTCATATGAGCTAAATGCATTTTCCCTGTCTACTTCTGACCTTCTTTAAGCTACAGATGTTGGAAAGTTGTGAAAAGTAACAGCACTCATCAAATAGAAGTTTAATATTTTTCTACACAAAAGGTCATCAAAGGAGGCACTGCATTTTTCTTCCAAGTTAAAAGGGATAATGGAGCCATGAAGATGAAGGAGAGTAAAGAGAAGGTGGAGGAGGAAGGTGGGAGCAGAACAAGAACAAGTAGGAAGAGGAGCAGAAATGTGTTTGATAACATTTGGAATGGTAAAAATTCCAGTTATGATCCAGGAACGTGGGCAGTCTAACATGGTTCCTTAATACAGCCACAGTTCTTCTCTCCACCTGTCATTGTCACAGCTTGAGTGGGTTCAAAGGAGTAGCCTGTCCATATCTACATTATGGGGCTGATCTCAAGGAAATAATATTTTGAGATTTTTCTGTCCATATCTATATTACAGAATTGATCTCAAGGAAATACTATTTTGAGATTAACACACAGTGTAAACATGTAAAAAAAGATCAAATATTTCATATATTTTATTTGTGTAACACCTTATTTAACATAAATTTATTTAAATTGATTCATAGATTATGTTTAATGACCTAGAAAGGTAATTACATTTAATCTTTCAGTTACATTCCTCTCCTTCAAGTATAAGTATTTAGAAAAATCATGACAGTTGTGTGATTAGAATAAAAAAATTAAGATCAGATTTTGAAATAATTTTTATAAAAACTGCTCCAGAATAATGATTCAGAAAAAATCACAAGTAATAAAATTACCCTGATATGCTTGGTCCTCCATGTATATAAATCACCAGGAGGAGCATAGATATTACTCAGGGTGGGTGTGGTTCACGTGAATATTGCAGTGGCAAGAGAAAAAAAACCTGAAAAATCTCAATATTCAATGAAATCTAAAGCTGTTTCCAACCTGAAAATACCATGTTATGATTATAAATAATGTTTCAATCTATTCCTATAAAATCCTTTGGATAGTTTTTTTTTTAATTTATAATATATGTGCTTAATTTTATAAAACTTAAGAGCAGCTAAAAATCTAGCAAATATATTCCAAAGACAAATATATGCCAAAGATAAATAACAAAGTTGTTTATGAGGGTAAAACAACAGATACGATTTAACAGACATATTTAAAAATTTAAAAGGAATATATGTTCCCTTTTTTTCTATAAGAAAAAAAAGAAGGGCTTATGAAACTGGAGCTGAAACTGGAGTTCAAATAATGAAACAGAAAATTAACTAAACATACTTATTTAAATATCTAAGAATTTAAAAATCAAGAAATGTGTAAGAAAGACAAAAGACTTAGTATGTTTGTGGTCACAGGTACATTTCAAAAAGTGATCATGCAGAAACCAGCTGGCTGCCAATAAAAATGTTTAAAATAAGATGAACCACAAATAGTGTACGTGAACAATTGGTAATTCATGCGGCTGTAGGTACACAGAAAGCTAAACATACTTACCTAAAGGTGCTCCATCTAGATCTGTGTAACAGCAAAAAGGAAACAAAAAGCAACACTCCAACCAAAACAGATCCAATGTTAAAAACCCCAGGTAAGACAAGATTATGCACCATTTGTAAGGTATGTGAAGAGATGCCACAGCAAATGCTTATAAATTTATTTTTAAGGCTGTTAGATATGCAGAGTAAAGTAATGAAGTTGGTTAATGCTTTAAACAATTTAAATGACCAATTCAGAAACATGATTGATTTTTTTATTCATAAAAACTACTTGCTTAATAATGTTAAATAAGCCCTTTTAAGTTGCTATTCATATCTTGCAATGACAATAATTACATCCCCCCAAATTTATGCATGCAAATTAAAGGGACGATTATTAAACGCATAAGTAAATACAGCAGCTATTCAGTCAGGCTACAGGAAACAAGGGAACAGTATAGCAAACTCAAAGAAGCAAAGTTACCATGCAATTTATTTAACTAAAGCGTCATCCAAATTACCTTGTATAGCATGGCTGGGTAGAGCATCGAGCTCAGGATTTAATTCTGCTTTCTCTTTTGACATGTGGAATAAGAGCTGGTTTTGTGCAGACTGGTTATTTCAGTTTGTTAAAGCCGACCTTCAAGTACTTTAATTTGAGCCTCCTTCTGGGCAGCCTGAGGACCCTACATCACTATCCCCCAAAAAAGTTATCTTAGATCAAACAAAACAATTTACACACAAAGATCTGTAACTAATAGCGAATGCATATGATGTATGAACTCTGACATCAGATAGACCCTGATTCATCCCAGCCCCTCCACTTCCAGACCTGGTGATGCTGAGTAAGTTACCTTGTCTTCCTGATTCTCAGTTTCCTCATTTTCAAAATGGTATGAATAAGTTGTGAAGATTAAGTGAGAGAACAAAACATAAAGGGTCTAGCACTGTCTCAACATGGGAAAAAAGGTGACTCAGGAGTCATTATCACTTTCAACATTTAGACAAAATTTGCTTAAGGTAAGGAGAGAGCAATTGTATTTTTTTCCTGACTTTTTTTGAGCTGTAAAGAGTCAGAAATTAAATCAAAATTGACACTAAATTTATTTACACCCCAAGGGATTTTTCTTTTAATTTTCCTTTATTAAAGTAAAATAGAAATTATTTTATTCTTTATGTTGTTTACCTGTTCTAATACACAAGCACAAATGATGACAAGCTAATGGAATTGATGTAAATAATGCTGACTTTTCAAAAGAATCTTCCTCCATATTACAAAGGAAAGAATCACTGGAGAAAGATGAACAAAACTACAATGAATTAATCAAAAAGGAATAGAGACTTTACTCAGAAAGCCAGCAGACTGAGAAGATGGCAGACTGATGTCCTGGAGAACCATCTTTCCCAAGTCAGAATTCAAGCTCTTTTTATACTGAAATGGAGAGGGGGTGTGTTCACTTGTTGCAAATTTCTTGCTGTAGGAATTCTTTGTTCTTGGAATCCTTTCTTGTACCTGTCCATGTGAGTCAGATCATGGTGCCCCTGTAAAACCAACAAAACAAAAGTTATTTTCTCTTCTTCAACTTGTTATCTTTATGCATGTAAAAGTGCTAATATCCTTAAAGGTCAGAGCCTTGAGAACAGGCTCTCCTGTATATTTCAGGCTATTGGCAACATTGTTTTACAAAAGGTGCAGAACAGGCAAGTCTAAGCCTAGGAAACAGGGCACAGGTTTAAAGTCGAAGGAACAGATCTAATATAGAATCAGATTTGTTCTTTTCTATCACTGGGCAGAAGCCACTTAAGGTTTTAAATTCCTTTAGGTTAAAAATAACTAAAATGTTAAAGGAATTTACATGTATAGGTTGGAATGTGCACAGCCTATTTGGAAAAACACACAAAGGACTGTAAACAGTGACATATCCAGGGACGGCTGAGACAACAGAGAATGAGGGAAACCTTTCCTTTGTGTATTTTTGTGCTCTGAAACTTTTTACCATATGCATATTTCTTTCTCAGTAAAAAAAGAAAAAAGTGTAATGGAAGAAAGGAGTAAGCAGCTCAGCAAGCCCCACAGCCATGGAACACTGAGCCGTCACTTCTGCCTTAAGCCAGGAGGCATTATTGACTCTGCTGCTCCCAGGGCTGTTTTATGACTTCTTTTATTATTTATATATTTTATAAAATAATAATATGCTATTCCTTATCCCTGTCCACAGCTGGGGAAAAGCAACTGAGTTTTCATGGAATTGTCTTCCAAGGAGTAGAAGTGAGTTACAAACAGAACCCATCTTCAGGGTACAACAAGCGGAGTGGGTTTCCAGCAGCCAGACAGCTAGGAAGGGTTTGCAACAGAGGCACACAGAGCTGAGAGAGGGAGCCTCCAGGCCCCACACAAAGCCACCCAGAGCGGCTTCCCTGTGCGCTGCTGTGGGTCCTAGAGGGGAAGGTCTACAGGACCCAGATTAAAGTTCAGCAGCAGCTGGGAAGAAACAGAATTAAGACTATTTATCTAAAATACTTCATAGGTAACTAAATATGTTAGTTTTTTAAAAAGCTGAGACCTTTCTAAGTGTTAAGAAGAATGAAAATTATCTATATATGACTACAATACCAAAAGCAAGATGACGATTCTAGAACCTGCCCAGGGCTGCCCGTTGAATTACCTGCTCATATGGCTAAGCATCAGAGCTGCTGGTTTTCTCATTCTTTATTCATTGGCTCAACAACCATGTGCTAAGACACTGTGAGAAGCACTGGAACTGCAAGATGAAGACAAGACAGTCCACCCTGAAGAATCACATACCATAAACTGGAAAAACAGGCAGCTTCCATACAGAGTCATAAACACCATGGCAGGTATAAAAGGGGCACAACTGGAACACTTAGAAGGGACATCCAGCTTTGTGCCAATACTGCCCCCTTTTGGTGGCAGTGATATGTAACCAGATACCTGAAGGAGGAGGACAAAGTGTGGGAGGGAGAGGGAAGAAGCAAACACAAAGACAAGAGGCAGGGAGGGCACATGTGGAACTGGAAGCATTCTAGCTGGGCCAGACACTGGAGCAAAGCGGCAGAGCAGGGGAGAAAAGAGATACATGAATACTTTGGCAAGAAATAAATTGATGTGTTTTTTATTCCAAACTAAGGAATTTGGAATTTTTCCTGAGGGCAAAAGATTAACCAATGACAGGAAATTTAATTGTCACCCACCAGTGGCAGCTACATGGACTGTTATTGCTTGAGTCTGGATTTTTGGCCTCAGTCACTATCAGAAACTTGAGAAGCTGATGACCTCCAGGTCTTCTGAGAACAGTGTCAGTGTGCAGGGTGACAGTCCCACAGGGACAGCAGGAGGAGAGGGGGGAATACACCCAGAAATAAACAAGAAACACAGGCTTCTTGAGATTTTTTTAAAGCCATGGATCATTATGAATAAATGAGGAGTAAGTATATTTTTCATTAGGTATGGATAAGAAAAAAATGTAACATAGTGTCTGTTATTCAAACAATGGAAAGAGATGCTATTTACTATTTACAGTTTATTTCAGAAATCAATGTCTAAATGTAATTCATACATTTTGGAAACATACCTTCTTCTAGTTCTCTAGTTATATTTTTCCAACCACTGCTGCATCTGAAACAAGTCAAATAATATTTATAGTGTTTAAATTAAACAAGAGACAGTATCATGGGAAAGAGAGCTAGCTTATAAAATGTGACTTTTAAATAATACTTTTAGAGACTAGATCCAACTTGCGGATTGCTTAAATAGAAAACAAAATCATGTGAATAAAATAAACTAAATCCCTACTTACTTTGGTTTTAAATAATAGAGAACATATATATGTAATGCTACTTAGATTCATCTAATGAAAAATACAATAAATATTGGCCTATTGAATACATATAATTTCAGATTTTATTGCTTAAACAGTTCAAGCCATATTATATACTAAATGCATTACTTTGCAATTCTTAGAAAAATTGCACTTTATAAAAGTTTAGTCAGTTTTTTTTTTTTTACTTTAATGGATTTTTCCTTAAAATGAGCTTTCCATTCTTGCATTTTATAAAACTAAAATGTTAAGGTCTGTTCTATGCTAATAATTTTTTTATCACAGAATCTTAAATACATAAAATGAAGAAAGTGGTTCTGTTGTAATGTTTTGTGAAAATTCTACAGGGAAAATTTAAACAAATGTATTTTGTTCTCTGTATATGAGTAAAACATTTATTTCAGAAAAGCTCCTTTAGAGGGGAGGGTACAGCTCAGTGGTAAATCACATGCTTAGCATGCACAAGGCCCTGGGTTCAATCCCCAGTGCCTCCATTAAATAAAAAAATAAAATCATCAATGTAACAACACTAAAATGAAATAATTAAAGTTGAAATACAATTGACATGTTAGCAAGTGAAGCTTTACTCTACATAAAGGTCAGAATTCAATTAAGCATTTTAAAACACTGGAAAAAAAAAAAAAAACCTTAGCGTCTAATAATTAATCTCTCAGAATCCCTAAGAAGTATAGGGATTCCAGACTGAGAACTTTAGTGTATCCCAACATAAATGGAAACTTCTGAGCTAAATCTTACATTTTAAAAATCTTTTTCTTATGCTTCTGAGTATCTTTTCCCAAACATGGATAGTAACAATAATATGTCTTATTTATGTCAAATCTTTCAATTAAATTTGCAAACAAAAAGGAATTAGAAATGAGAAGACTATAAGCATTTAAAATACTTTAGTGTACTTATTTTCAGAGTTAAATTTGTATTGCAAAATTTACCTGATCTGGATGTTTGTAAATCCTTCATTCCTCCTGTTTTATTAAAAACAGAATCTCACTCCAGCTGTAGGCTGAATGGGTTTTGAAGCAAACAGATTAATAAATAATGTACATTTGATATAATCTATAGTAATAATTCAAGGGGGGAAGTTACACCTCAGTGGTAGAGTGCCTGCTTAGTATGCAAGAGGTCCTGGGTTCAATTCCCAGTACCCCCACTAAAAAATTCAAGATAAAAGTATAAAAGATTTTACCTTCAAGTGAGGATATTCTTCAGTAGACTCTAAAAGACAAAAGGGGCACATAACCAATGACATGTAAACACGAAATCCAACTGTACAGTCATGCAGAGCTAGGACTGAGCATGTTAATTGATGCAGAAAAATTGTTCAACAAAATCCCACACTTTATGATAAAAACCATGAACAAGCTCAAAATAGAAAGAAACGTCATCAACTCGTTAAAGGACATTTACAAAAACCCACAGCTTACAGCAGGCTCAGTGAGGGAAGACAAAGTGTTTCCTGTCAGATCAGGTACAAGACCAGGGTGTCTGCTCTCACCACTTCTGTCCAACACCGTGCTAGAAGGTCCAGCCAGGAAAATTAGGCAAGAAAAGGAAATAAAAGATATCAATTTTAAACAAGAAGAAGTAAAATTATCTCTTTGTAGAGGGCATTATCTTGCATATAGAAAATCATTCAGAATATATACAGACAGTTATTGTAACTAACACATGAATGCAGCAAGTTTGCCAGATACAGGATCAATATCCAAAGATCAATTGCATGTTTATGCTTTAGAAATGAATATATAAAAGTGTAATTAAGAAAACAATTGAATTTATAATAGCATCAGAAAGTATAAATATCTTGGAATAAGTTTACAAATGAATGAGAATTTATATATATGTAAATATGTAATTATATGTATGTAAATATGTAAAATATTGCTAAGAGAAATTAAAGACGACCTAAATAAATGGAAAGACAGCCCTGTCATGTATCAGGAGACTAAAGATTTTCTAAAATGGTGCTATTTCTCCAAAGGAATCCACAGGCAATGCAATCCCTTTCAAAATCCAGGTGCCTTTTTATCAGTAATTGACAAATGGATTCTAAAATTCATAAACACTAGTGATCTGAAAGACCAGGACAATATTGAAAAATGATACATTTAGAAGACTCACACTTGCTGGTTTCAAAACTGACTCCAAAGTTACTGTAATTAAGACACTGTGGCTCTAGAATAACACTCATAAGTGGTACATGTAGTTCAATGGAATACAATTTGTAGACTAGAAAGAACCCCTCACATTTATGGTAAATTGTTTTTCAAGGGGGATAGTGGACAAGAAATATCCAGTGGGAGAAAGAACAAATCATGCTGAAAAAACTGAATATCCATATGCCAAGGCATGAAGTTGGACTCCTAACTCACACCAAAGATAAAGAGTAACTCACAGTGAATCACAGACCCAAATGTAAGAGCTAAAATTACTAACCTCTTTCTTAAATTTTTTAACGGAGGCACTGAGATGAAACCAGAATCTTGTACATGCTAAGCACAAGCTCTTCCCCAAGCTACATCCTCCCCTACAAAATGACAAAAATGCTTGAAGCATATAAATAAATTTTTATGGCCTTGAGTTAGAAAATATTTTCTTGTATATGACATTAAAAGCATACGTGACCAAAAAATAGATACATTGGGTTTCTTCAAAATTAACATTTTTTTGCTTTGAAAGACACCATGAAGAAAGTGACAGGAGAACCCACAGAATGGGAGAAAATATTTGTAAATTGTATTTTTGATAACGTATTGTCAATCCAGATTATATAAAGACCTCTCACAATTCAACAATTAAAAATGTATTTTTTTAAAATGGACAAAATATTTGAGAAGCTATTTCTCCAAAGAAGATGTACAAATGAACAATAACACATGAAAAGATTGGAGACAGTTTAGCCCAGGGTTAGAGCAAATGCTTAGGAGGCATGAGGCCCTAGGTTCAATCCCCAGTGCCTCTATTAAATAAATAAATAAACCTAATTACCTCCCCCCAAAAAAGAATAAAAAATAAATTTAAAAACACATGAAAAGATGATCAGCATCATTAGCCATCCGGGAAATGCCAAATAAAATGGAAACCACCCAAACGTTCATCAGTGAATGAGTGGATAAACAAAGCGTGCTATTTCTGTAGGATGGAGTATTAGTGAGCAGTAAAAAGAAAGATTACCCATAAGCAGTACAAGATGGACAAGGTGTGAAGCATGAAGTCAGTTAGAGCAGCTGAATGTAAAGGACCACATCTTGAGAGTGTTCTGTTCAGGTGTCTTAATGTTTGAAGGTGACAGACAGTGGCTGATGTCACCAAAAAGAAGGTCAGCATTACTCCCAGGTTCTCTGGAGTCAATGGGGCACGTGCAGGGCGGGTGGCGGGGACCAGGTCTCAGGACGAGGCAGAAGTGGGGGGGTGGATTGGAGGCGCTCAGGCTGAGCCTCTGTGGGGGTCTCCACGGGAAAGAGGAGGCAGGGCAGAGGAACAGCTTCCGGTGTTAGTGAGAACACTTCAGCGCTCTGAGCGGCCGGGTCCCTGGTCACCGGGCACCTGGCCCTGTGGCGCTGAAGGGAGGCAGAGGAGTCCTGCCTCCCGGCGAGTGGGCAGAGAGGGGAAGTCTGGTCTCAAGCAAGCCCCTGTCACGCCATGTGGCACTTTTCTGGTTTTTACTGTAAATTTTTGAGGTGTGATTGTTGTGCATGAATCCTTTAGTTTCCATGGTGGGAGGTTGAGCCAAGTCCAGTGGTGTAGTGCACCAGAAATAAATACTCGGACAACGTGGAAGACGGTGTGGAAGATTCAGGTAGAAAAACCATAGTTTGTGTAGAATTTTAGAAAATGTCTTTTTGTCACTAACATTGATATTTAAAATCATTGAGACATCATATTTAAAGAGAGTAAACAACTAAGAATTTTTCTATAAAGTAATTTTACACTCTGGCACTTAAATACCATTTTTACTAACATCAATTATAAGGTTGTTAAAATATCATAGTTTATTCATGAAGAACCTGTCATACAAGAGTTCCTTGAAATTTCAGTAACATGTGAGAGCTATGTTAGTTCATTTCAGGAGCAAAATCATTTATGGATTCCAGACTGTCTGCATGGTCACTGGTTTGGAGCAGCTGAAACGCACAGGTGTGTTTGGCTTATTGAGTGAGCATGGCCAGAGCGGAGTCGGCCGGGGCCTGTCCCTGCACTGGACCCTCTTCCTGCTCCGTGGCTTCAGCTGGAGGACGACGCCTTCTGGACGCTTAGTCAGGAGGGGGCAAGGGAACCAGACCCGCACCTAGGAGACATGCATTTGTGCACAGAACAGCCTGATCATCCCCGGGATGTGGGTTATTGGCCGGTTCAGCCCAGTTTTGATTCTCACGCAACAATTCTTTTGTAACTTTGGGAAAAAGCAGTTTCTGGGTGATTTTTATTTCTTTGACTCCTATGTTGAGTTTATTTCTAAATAAACACTAGGCTACTGTAAAGTGACACAATTTGAACACCAGGACAAAAAAAAACTTACCTGGGGATTTTTATTTTCCTCAGCCATACAGAGCCACTCTTACCCTGAACATTCTCAGATTTCAGATATTTTCCAAGCAAAAATTGATGTCACAACAACAGCTAAGATCACCACGGCCCCAGGATTTAACATCTCAGTTCTTACTAGAAGTGGCCTTTCCAGAAATCCGAAGTGCATTTAGTGTTGAAGAAATAACCACACTGTGGTTTGAAGACAAAAGATTATCAGGAATTACAGTGTTAACAAACATGTTTCAAATGTTCTTCTTTTTAGTCTCACACGACCACGGTGTCTGCATGTGCTGACGGCGGCTTTGTCGTGATTGTATGGGGAATGTACTTCTCTGGATTTTGTTTTTTTTAACTCCTAAAAATCAGTATATGAATGATTTTAAGACACTCTTTTCCTTAAAGAATGGAACACAGGCAGAAATAGGCAGCTGTAATTTCAACGTACCCAAGACTGAAATCTTTCACTTACTTCTTTTTCTGATATTAGCTTAATCTACCATCTTTCATTTGGCAAATGCACACACTGATGCAATCACCTCATCAACAGGACAGTTAAACACACCCCCACCCCAGGAAGTGCCCATCCCCTCTACCCAGGGTGCTGCTGTTGTAGAATGTAATGGAATCTTATGTTATGTACTCTTTTGAATCCAGATTCTTCCACCCAATGTGACTATTTTGAGATTCTTCTCACATTTTCTGGTGTTTCAGTTACTTATTACTGTTAACTTCTGAGTCCTATTCTGTGGTGTGAACGGTGTACTCAGTTCTTCAGTGGAATGCTAGGGTTAAGGTTAAGGTTTCCAGTCAGGGCTTCTACACATGAGCTGCTCTGAGCCCTTGGTTCAGGTCCTGTTGGACCAGTTTTCCTATCTTCTGGGAAGATTCCAGGAGGGGCACTGCTGGTGAGGCCACGGGTGAGTGTGAGGCCCCATGTAGGGTTTCTAATGCATGTTTCCCTAATGATTAGTGACACTGGGCATTATTTCATGGCTTATTGTGATATCTTCTTTGGAAACTGCCCAGAACCTTGGCCTTTTTAGTGCTGTGGGGGCATCCTAGCCGCGGGTACTGAGTACGAGAGTTCTGGGTGTGGCTGGAGGTGTGCGCTGCACCTGCAGTGGGCTTCTTGTCTTTTTATTCTCTAAACAGTGTCCTTTGCAGAGCAGAAGTTTTTGTCTCAAGGAAGACTGATTTATCATTTTTTCAGAAGTTTTCCTTTGGGAAAAATATATGAAGTCTTATAACTCACGGTCACAAAAACTTTCCTCTGTGTCTTCATCTATGTTTATTTAGACCTGGGGTTTATGATTGATTTTCAGTAAAAATGTGTATGCTGTGTGCTATGGAATAAAGCCCCCCTTTTTACATGGGTATCCAGTTTTTCCAGCCCAATGTTTGGAAAAGAGCCTCCTTTACCCCTCAGTTGTCTCTGCACCTTTAAGAAGAAGCCACTGACCTAATGCATCTGAGTCAACTTCCGGACCCTTTTTTCTGCTTCATTGATCTACCTTTGCTCAATTCCACACTATTTAATGCTTTAATTGTGCCCTAAATAGTCAAGTCTGGTCCTGTAAATTGTGCAAATGTGTTCTTCTTTTCCAAGATTGTTCTGACTTTCCTTGGCCCTTTGAGTTTCCCTATAAATTTTACAATGTTAATCAGTTTCCAGCAAACATTGTCACCTCTCCAACACTTTTTGTCACATGCATCCCCAAGTGTGTCATACTTTGTCATGTATTGTAAATGAATTTTTAAAATTTATTTCATGTTATTCCTTGCTAATTTGTATTCTTGAATATTGATTGCATGTTCTGAAAACTTGCTGAAACTACATACTGGTTCTTGTTCCATATTTCAGATCCCACAATCCTGTCTACACAGATAAACATGTTCTTTGTGAATAAAGACCATTTGGCTTCTTCCTTCCAAATCTGGGTTCTTCTGCCCCATTTTCCTTCCATATTGCCTTGGATAGATGGTACTCTGACATTGGGTGGATACCTTAGAGCACACATTCCTGCCTTGTTTCTGATCTCAGGGAAGCCTTCAGCCTCTCCCTCTGATGTGTGCTGGTACCTGAGGTTTTCTTGTACGTGCTCTGTTCCTTGTCTGTTGAAAGGTGTCTTTGTTTTTTTTTTTTTAATTTTAAATCAGGAATGAATTTGTATATTGACATTTTTTTCCTGCATGTATTTTGATAATTGTATAGTTTAACTTCTGGTACATTCATATGATGAATTATGTAGATTGACTTTGTAAAGTTAAACCAATCTTGCATTCAAGGGATATGCCATACTTGGTTATGATATTATCTTTTTCATGCATTGTTGGATTTTGTATTGCTAACATTTGTTAAGAATTTTTGCAACTTTATTCAGAAGATATATTGGTCTGTAATTTTCTCTTTTCTGTTAAATTATTTGTATTATTTTGGTATCAGTATAACGCTGGCCTCACTCATAGAATAAGTGGGAAGTATTTTCTCCTCTTTACTTTCTGTAGAGTTGGTGTTGAACTGGTATCAGTTCTTGCATAAATGTTTGATATAACTTACTTGTAAAGGCCTTGGACCTGGAGTTTTCTTTGTGGCAAGTTTTAAAATACAAATTCAGTTTTTTAAGTAAATATTAGGACTATTTCATTTGCTTATTTCTTCTTGAATGAAGTTTAAGTTTCTGTCTTGCAAGGGAATTGTCCTTATCATCTAAACCATCTGACTTATTAGAATAAAGTTATTTGCAACATTCCATTATTAGTCTTTAATATCTGTTGTGGTGTCCCTTCTCTCATTCCTGCTGCTCATAATTAATGGAGTCTCCATTTTTTCCCTGAATACTTTAAGTAGAAGTTTATCAGTTTTATGCATCTAGAAAATTTTTGGTTTCATTGATTTTTCTGTATTAATTTTCCATTTTCTGTCTCATTAATTTCCATTCTGATCTCTATTATTTCCTTACTTCTGTTTAAGCAAGTGGGTTTCTATTTCCTTCTTTTTCTAGTTTCTTCAAGTTTGGAAGCTGGAGTCATGTATTTGAGGATTCCTTCCTCTAATACACGTTTGTTCCTAAATTTTCCCCCAAGTGGTGCTTCAGCAACATCCACAAATTTTGATAAATTCTATTTCTATTTTTAGCCAAACTATTTTTCTGTTTCCTTTTTGATCCTTTCCTTTGACTTGAGTTATTTAGAAATGTGTTAGTTTCCAAACTTTGGATCATTTTGAGATATCCTTCTGAAAGGATTACTGGTTTTAATTTAATTTGGGATAGAGAATAATATCCTTTGTATGACTGGAATTCTTTCCAATTTACTGGAATGCATTTTCAGGCCCATCATGTCTCTGTCTTGTTAGGGTTCCTTGTGCACATGACAGGGATGTGGGTTCTGCTGCAGGTGGGTGGGGTGTTCTGTGAATGTAAACCAGGCAGGCCGTTAGATGGCACTGTTCACATCTCCTGTGTACTCACCAGTTTTCTGCCCACTGTTCTATCAGTTATTGACAGAAGTATGAGAAAATGTTTAGCTATAATTTCAGATTTTAACTCTTTATTCTTCTCTGAATCTCTGTCAGTTTCCACTTCATGTACCTTGAGCTCTGGTGTTACGTACACTCGAGTTCAACATTATTATGTCCTCTTGGTAAATTGACTACTGCATTATTGTGAAGTGATTATCTCTGGATGTATTTCTTATTCTAAAATATTTTTGTCTGATATTAAAATACCAGCTATGGTTTTTTCCTGCAGTGCCCAGTGCACTGTTAATCATGACTGGTGACTTTTTTTATCTCAAACTGTGATTTTCACAGCCAGTAATTCTGTATCTGGGCCTTCTTGCATCTCCCACATCTGTACTTCCCACACACAGCTTCTTTCTGAGCTGTGAACACGTGGGCCAGAGTCACAGTAATTCACAGCTGTAAAACCCTTAGGGTCTCTTCTGGGTTGCTGTTAATTGATCACTTTTCCCCGAATGATGGTGCATTTCCCCCATTCTTTGCACACCTAGTGATGCTTTCCCAGATTCCAGACTTTGTTTTGGTGGGTTTTTGTTCTTTGTGTTCCCATAAATATTCTGGCTCCTTGTGGGGACCCAGCTGAGTGGCAAGAAAGGATGTGGCCATGGGTGGATGGCAGCCTTCAGGCTCACTGGTCTGAGTGAGGCAAAGCTCTTGACTCTGGATGGGGCAACTTCTGGGGTGGCTCTTTCTGTGGCCTTTATGCCTCTGTCCTGAACTCCTGGGAGAGATGAGAGGTCATCCCTGCAGGTGTCCGACCCACAAAGGCTGACAGTACCCTGAGCCACCCTCGTGGCCATGCTGTGCACCAGGCCAGCTCCACCAAAGACACAGCCCTGCTAAAGCTGACACATGGGCAGAGTGCCACAGGGACGCCTGCCAGGATTGGGGCAGGTGTAGGGGGCCGGCAGACCCTCCCCACACATCTTTCTTTTCTTCCTGCTCCTCGGCTGGCTGCCACCTGCTCCCTGCAGTTCCCACCGTCCCTCCAGGAGCACAGGTTGTAGCTGTGCCCCCGTGGGCTGCTCCACTCCGTGCACACCTGCTCCACACCTGCCTGCTCAGTGGCCACTTGCTCCCCACCATGTACATGTGACAGCTGGAAGGTACCAAAAGCTGGGCTGTGGTGACAACTTGATAAATGAATTGGGGTGAGAGCTAGAAACAATGCTTTGGTCCAAAAAAATCTTCACACAATAAAGCTGAAAAAAGTCTTCAGAAAAGTCAGGTCCCCCAAATATTGATTTTCTCTGAAGTGAAGAGCAGCCATTAAAAATGTAGCCCCTTTGTGTCTTAGGGGGATGGAGTGGGAAAGAAATCACAGGCACACACACATTTGCACACACTCACATGTGTGCACTCACTCACACAGGCGTGTGCACACGTTGCACATATCTGCACACATATGCAGACCTGTGACCCGGCACCACAGCTCCCACACCCGCCATGTCTGGAGAGTGTGCTGACATCTCTCTGGCTGGCATCCCCGGGCTCAGACCCATCCGGCCTGCCCAGATGGGAATCTGGGGAGCTCTGAAAGCATCTGCAAGTACTGGGGGCTCAGCATTCTATGCGGGTGCAGACCGCAGGCCCGGAGACATGGATGGGAAGAGAGTCAGGCTGGCAGTGTCTAAATTTGTGGCAAATTTCCTGGAATGGAGAGCGACAGTGATAACGGCTCTGTCTGATCATCTTACCCAGGGAGGGCTCACTGCTGAGAGAGATGGACTGGTGGCACCTGGGCCTCTTGTCCGAGGTGGGCCCTTGGGGCCATGTGTCCTGCACCTGCAATGGCTGCATCATGTCCACGTGGGAGAGGAGGTGGCCTCGAGCCCCCTTTCTCCCTGAAGTCCAGCTGCAGGCCCTCTGGGGGAGGCAATGAGGCAGTCCTGCTCAGGAAGACCCCAACCCTCACAGCTCCTGCTTGCGAGGTTGCAAGAATCTTGTCCTTTCCTTGAACTGTGAAAAAGAAAAAAACAAAAACAACACAACAAGTCAAGGCTGTGCTTTTTGCAGTGAAATGTGCTGGCTGGAGCCAGCCTCCTCCCCTGAGACTTTGTAAAGAGCCCTGAGGTGGAGTTTTCCTCCCGATGCTGAGACTCTCAGGCAAGTCCCCATGGGTGGGAGAACATGCAGGGGCCGTGGGGGTGGCCTCCCCACACTCACCAGTGTCAGCAGCTGCCCATGGTGCTGGGCTCAGAGGATGGACCCCCAGATGGTGGTGGCCCCAGTCCCCAGGCTGGCCCCAGTCCCCAGGTGGCTCCAGGCTGAGGGAAGGGAGTGAACCCAGAAGGGACATGGTGCCCCTGGGAGATGGGGTCACATTTCTCCATCAGAGACAGGAGAACAGTTAGAAAACCATTCTGCTTTAGGAAATAACACTCTCCACCTGAGTCTCTGGCTGAGAAATCTATGCCGGCAACAGGGTTCCCTTGACTGGCTCCCCTCAAGGATTCAGTCTGGGGTCTGACTTTGCTCTTCAGCCCAGATAGCGTGATGTTGAGAGTAGGGTATCAGGTTTTATTACAATTATGAGACGATGATGCAGAAACTCGCACCGAGAGGCTGACAGTTTCCACTGGCCGTCTTCATCTGAGGAGCAAAGGTGTGAACGCCGGGGTGGGCAGTCTGCCTGCCAGGTGGGCCTGGTCTCAGGCAACCCAGGTGGGTCTCTGGCTATAAAAACAGGAGGGAAGTTAGGTGCTGGGAGGAATGTGCCCCATTGTCTGGCACCTTGTTTCATGAACCGGTTCCCTTTCCTAGACTCTCAGAGCTAATTCTGCCCACATCTCTCTCTCCTCATTTACATTCAATTTACAATTTCCACCAAGACAAATAGGCAATTATTTCTAAGGCAAATGGATTAAACCCATGAGGCTGAGGGGAGGACGGGTTTGGGTCTGGAGACAGACAACTTCCCAGAGAGGAGGGGCCAGGGTAGTTGAGCAGGTCCAGGGCCCAGGGCACATTCCCCAGGTGGTCCCAGGTCTCCAGAAACCTCTCCTGTTTGGGGAGGAGGCAGAAGGATTCATTCCAATTTTGCATCAGTAACTGGTGGAGACTGCAGGGAGGCAGGAGGATCCAGTGTGCTCAGAGGTGTCCCGGCCCCAGGTGCTGAGTTGATCCCCTGCCCCAGTCCTCCCTGGGGGTACAGCAGCTACAGAACCCCAGAGCGGGTGGCCCCACATCACAGGGGACCAGCACTGCCACAAAGAGTCCATGGGGGCCATTCCAGGAAGCCCCGGGGAAGCAGGGGTGAACTTCATGAATGTGTCCACTTCTGGCTGCACCTTCAGGGCCACTTCCCTGTGACCACGTGTCCTGGGGACCTCCCTTTACGACCTTATGCACCCCAGCACAAGGATGTTCCATTACAATATGATTGACACGAGTCGCAAGGTGTTTTCTCTCCATTTGTCTTTTGACCTGTTCTGGGTTTTTTTTTTTTTTTCCCTCTTTTGGTCATACATTTAAAAATTCTATTAGTCTAATGTGTCAGTCTTCCCTTTAATACCTCTGGATGTTGAGTCATAGAAAGGCTTTTTCTGAATCAGTGTTGAAGAGGAACTTCCCTGATTTTTCCTGGTATTTGTGTAATTTCATGTTTACACTCAGCTACCCGACCCAGTGGGAGTTTGTGATTGTGTACAGCATGAAATGTGGGTTTAATTTTGTCTCTTTCTAAATGGCTGCCCAGTTGTCTCAGGACCATTTATTAGAATATTCATCTTCATCCCGGATCTTGGAGAGTCTGCTTTGTCCTGGACTGAATTTTCACCTATTTTGGGGTTTATTTCTGGAATTTCTATCCATGATTTGCATAGCGTGCCTTACTGTCTGGTGAGGTGTCTCTGGCTCTGGACAGGTTCCTCGGGTCACAGTTCAAGCGTCAGGCCTGCTCTGCGGCTCTGGCTCCGCGGACACTGCTCCCCCGTGCCTGTCTCCCCTTCCTGCTGCTCCTCCTGACCCTGATGAACTGCACTTTGTCACCGTCATCTTCCTGGACGTTTCTGCCTTTCTTTGATGTC
>NC_045722.1:27054193-27176884 GCF_009834535.1 Camelus ferus | reverse complement strand
CTTCCGGACCCTTTTTTCTGCTTCATTGATCTACCTTTGCTCAATTCCACACTATTTAATGCTTTAATTGTGCCCTAAATAGTCAAGTCTGGTCCTGTAAATTGTGCAAATGTGTTCTTCTTTTCCAAGATTGTTCTGACTTTCCTTGGGCCTTTGAGTTTCCCTATAAATTTTACAATGTTAATCAGTTTCCAGCAAACATTGTCACCTCTCCAACACTTTTTGTCACATGCATCCCCAAGTGTGTCATACTTTGTCGTGTATTGTAAATGAATTTTTAAAATTTATTTCATGTTATTCCTTGCTAATTTGTATTCTTGAATATTGATTGCATGTTCTGAAAACTTGCTGAAACTACATACTGGTTCTTGTTCCATATTTCAGATCCCACAATCCTGTCTACACAGATAAACATGTTCTTTGTGAATAAAGACCATTTGGCTTCTTCCTTCCAAATCTGGGTTCTTCTGCCCCATTTTCCTTCCATATTGCCTTGGATAGATGGTACTCTGACATTGGGTGGATACCTTAGAGCACACATTCCTGCCTTGTTTCTGATCTCAGGGAAGCCTTCAGCCTCTCCCTCTGATGTGTGCTGGTACCTGAGGTTTTCTTGTACGTGCTCTGTTCCTTGTCTGTTGAAAGGTGTCTTTGTTTTTTTTTTTTAATTTTAAATCAGGAATGAATTTGTATATTGACATTTTTTTTCCTGCATGTATTTTGATAATTGTATAGTTTAACTTCTGGTACATTCATATGATGAATTATGTAGATTGACTTTGTAAAGTTAAACCAATCTTGCATTCAAGGGATATGCCATACTTGGTTATGATATTATCTTTTTCATGCATTGTTGGATTTTGTATTGCTAACATTTGTTAAGAATTTTTGCAACTTTATTCAGAAGATATATTGGTCTGTAATTTTCTCTTTTCTGTTAAATTATTTGTATTATTTTGGTATCAGTATAACGCTGGCCTCACTCATAGAATAAGTGGGAAGTATTTTCTCCTCTTTACTTTCTGTAGAGTTGGTGTTGAACTGGTATCAGTTCTTGCATAAATGTTTGATATAACTTACTTGTAAAGGCCTTGGACCTGGAGTTTTCTTTGTGGCAAGTTTTAAAATACAAATTCAGTTTTTTTAAGTAAATATTAGGACTATTTCATTTGCTTATTTCTTCTTGAATGAAGTTTAAGTTTCTGTCTTGCAAGGGAATTGTCCTTATCATCTAAACCATCTGACTTATTAGAATAAAGTTATTTGCAACATTCCATTATTAGTCTTTAATATCTGTTGTGGTGTCCCTTCTCTCATTCCTGCTGCTCATAATTAATGGAGTCTCCATTTTTTCCCTGAATACTTTAAGTAGAAGTTTATCAGTTTTATGCATCTAGAAAATTTTTGGTTTCATTGATTTTTCTGTATTAATTTTCCATTTTCTGTCTCATTAATTTCCATTCTGATCTCTATTATTTCCTTACTTCTGTTTAAGCAAGTGGGTTTCTATTTCCTTCTTTTTCTAGTTTCTTCAAGTTTGGAAGCTGGAGTCATGTATTTGAGGATTCCTTCCTCTAATACACGTTTGTTCCTAAATTTTCCCCCAAGTGGTGCTTCAGCAACATCCACAAATTTTGATAAATTCTATTTCTATTTTTAGCCAAACTATTTTTCTGTTTCCTTTTTGATCCTTTCCTTTGACTTGAGTTATTTAGAAATGTGTTAGTTTCCAAACTTTGGATCATTTTGAGATATCCTTCTGAAAGGATTACTGGTTTTAATTTAATTTGGGATAGAGAATAATATCCTTTGTATGACTGGAATTCTTTCCAATTTACTGGAATGCATTTTCAGGCCCATCATGTCTCTGTCTTGTTAGGGTTCCTTGTGCACATGACAGGGATGTGGGTTCTGCTGCAGGTGGGTGGGGTGTTCTGTGAATGTAAACCAGGCAGGTCGTTTGATGGCACCGTTCACATCTCCTGTGTACTCGCCGGTTTTCTGCCCACTGTTCTATCAATTATTGACAGAAGTATAAGAAAATTTTCAACTATAATTTCAGATTTTATCTCTTTCTTCTCTGGATCTCTGTCAGTCTCCACTTCATATACCTTGGAGCTCTGGTGTGACGTACACACGAGTTCAACATTATTATGTCCTCTTGGTAAATTGACTACTTCATCATTGTGAAGTGATTCTTTTTATCTCTGGATGTATTTCTTATTCTGAAATCTTTTTGTCTGATATTAAAATACCAGCTATGTTTGGTTTTTTTTGTTTTTTCCTGCAGTGCCCAGCGCACTCTTAATCATGACTGGTGACTCTTTTTATCTCAAACTGTAATTTTTATAGCCAGTACTTTTATATCTGGGCCTTCTTGCATCTCCCACATCTGTACTTTCCAACACAGCTTCTTTCTGAATTGTGAACATGTGGGCTAGAGTCACAATAATTCCTAGCTGTAAAGCCCTGCGGGTCTCTTCTGGGTTGCTGTTAACTGATCACTTTTCCCCAAATGATGGTGCATTTCCCTCATTCTTTGCATGCCTACTGATGCTTTCCCAGATTCCAGACTTTGTTTTGGTGGGTTTTTGTTCTTTGTGTTCCCATAAATATTCCGGCTCCTTGTTGGGACCCAGCTGAGTGGCAGGAAAGGAAGTGGCCGTGGGTGGATGGCAGCCCTCAGGCTCACTGGTCCGAGTGAGGCAAAGCCCTTGACTCTGGATGGGGCAACTTCTGGGGTGGCTCTTTCTGCAGCCTTTATGCCTCTGTCCTGAACTCCTCCTGGGAGAGATGAGAGGTCATCCCTGCAGGTGCCCGACCCACAAAGGCTGACTGGTACCCTGAGCCACCCTCGTGGCCATGCTGTGCACCAGGCCAGCTCCACCAAAGACACAGCCCTGCTAAAGCTGATGCATGAGCAGAGTGCCACAGGGACGCCTGCCAGGATGGGGCAGGTGTGGGGGACCAGCAGACCCTCTCCATACATTTTTCTTCTCTTCCTGTCCCTCTGCTGGCTGCCGTCCACTCCCTGCATTTCCCACCATCCCTCCAGGAGCACAGGTTGTAGCTGGACCCCCGTGGGCTGCTCCCCTCCGTGCACACCTGCTCCACACCTGCCTGTTCAGCGGCCACTGCTCCCCTACCACATACATGTGACAGCTGGAAGGTACCAAAAGCTGAGCTGTGGTGACAACTTGATAAATGAATTGGGGTGAGAGCTAGAAATAATGCTTTGGTCCAAAAAAATCTTCACACAATAAAGCTGAAAAAAATCTTCAGAAAAGTCAGGTCCCCCAAATATTGATTTTCTCAGAAGTGAACAGCAGCCATTAAAAAAGTAGCCTCCTTGTGTCTTAGGGGGATGGAGTGGGAAAGAAATCACAGGCACACACACATTTGCACACACTCACATGTGTGCACTCACTCACACAGGCGTGTGCACACGTTGCACATATCTGCACACATATGCAGACCTGTGACCCGGCACCACAGCTCCCACACCCGCCATGTCTGGAGAGTGTGCTGACATCTCTCTGGCTGGCATCCCCGGGCTCAGACCCATCCGGCCTGCCCAGATGGGAATCTGGGGAGCTCTGAAAGCATCTGCAAGTACTGGGGGCTCAGCATTCTATGCGGGTGCAGACCGCAGGCCCGGAGACATGGATGGGAAGAGAGTCAGGCTGGCAGTGTCTAAATTTGTGGCAAATTTCCTGGAATGGAGAGCGACAGTGATAACGGCTCTGTCTGATCATCTTACCCAGGGAGGGCTCACTGCTGAGAGAGATGGACTGGTGGCACCTGGGCCTCTTGTCCGAGGTGGGCCCTTGGGGCCATGTGTCCTGCACCTGCAATGGCTGCATCATGTCCACGTGGGAGAGGAGGTGGCCTCGAGCCCCCTTTCTCCCTGAAGTCCAGCTGCAGGCCCTCTGGGGGAGGCAATGAGGCAGTCCTGCTCAGGAAGACCCCAACCCTCACAGCTCCTGCTTGCGAGGTTGCAAGAATCTTGTCCTTTCCTTGAACTGTGAAAAAGAAAAAAACAAAAACAACACAACAAGTCAAGGCTGTGCTTTTTGCAGTGAAATGTGCTGGCTGGAGCCAGCCTCCTCCCCTGAGACTTTGTAAAGAGCCCTGAGGTGGAGTTTTCCTCCCGATGCTGAGACTCTCAGGCAAGCCCCCATGGTGGGAGGACATGCAGGGGTCGTGGGGGTGGCGTCCCCACACTCACCAGTGTCAGCAGCTGCCCATGGTGCTGGGCTCAGAGGATGGACCCCCAGATGGTGGTGGCCCCAGTCCCCAGGCTGGCCCCAGTCCCCAGGTGGCTCCAGGCTGAGGGAAGGGAGTGAACCCAGGAGGGACCCGGTGCCCCTGGGAGATGGGGTCACATTCCTCCATCAGAGGCACAGGGGCACAGTCAGAAAACCATGCTGCTTTAGGAAATAACATTCTCCACCCGAGTCTCTGGCTGAGAAACCTATGCCGGCAACAGGGTTCCCTTGACTGGCTCCCCTCGAGGATTCAGTCTGGGGTCTGACTTTGCTCTTCAGCCCAGATAGCGTGATGTTGAGAGTAGGGTATCAGGTTTTATTACAATTATGAGACGATGATGCAGAAACTCGCACCGAGAGGCTGACAGTTTCCACCTGGCCGTCTTCATCTGAGGAGCAAAGGTGTGAACGCCGGGGTGGGCAGTCTGCCTGCCAGGGTGGGCCTGGCCTCAGGCAACCCAGGTGGGTCTCTGGCTATAAAAACAGGAGGGAAGTTAGATGCCTGGGAGGACTGTGCCCCATTGTCTGGCACCTTGTTTCATGAACCTGTTCCCTTTCCTAGGACTCTCAGAGCTAATTCTGCCCACATCTTCTCTCTCCTTATTTACATTCAATTTACAATTTCCATCCAAGACAAACTAGGCAATTATTTCTAAGGCAAATGGATTAAACCCATGAGGCTGAGGGGGAGGACGGGTTTGGGTCTGGAGACAGACGAACTTCCCAGAGAGGAGGGGCCAGGGTAGTTGAGCAGGTCCAGGGCCCAGAGCACACTCTTCCAGGTGGTCCCCAGGTCTCCAGAAACCTCTCCTGTTTGGGGAGGAGGCAGAAGGATTCATTCCAATTTTGCATCAGTAACTGGTGGAGACTGCAGGGAGGCAGGAGGGATCCAGTGTGCTCAGAGGTGTCCCGGCCCCAGGTGCTGAGTTGATCCCCTGCCCCAGTCCTCCCTGGGGGTACAGCAGCTACAGAACCCCAGAGCGGGTGGCCCCACATCACAGGGGACCAGCACTGCCACAAAGAGTCCATGGGGGGCCATTCCAGGAAGCCCCGGGGAAGCAGGGGTGAACTTCATGAATGTGTCCACTTCTGGCTGCACCTTCAGGGCCACTTCCCTGTGACCACGTGTCCTGGGGGACCTCCCTTTACGACCTTATGCACCCCAGCACAAGGATGTTCCATTACAATATGATTGACACGAGTCGCAAGGTGTTTTCTCTCCATTTGTCTTTTGACCTGTTCTGGGTTTTTTTTTTTTTTCCCTCTTTTGGTCATACATTTAAAAATTCTATTAGTCTAATGTGTCAGTCTTCCCTTTAATACCTCTGGATGTTGAGTCATAGAAAGGCTTTCTCTGAATCAGTGTTGAAGAGGAACTTCCCTGATTTTTCCTGGTATTTGTGTAATTTCATGTTTACACTCAGCTACCCGACCCAGTGGGAGTTTGTGATTGTGTACAGCATGAAATGTGGGTTTAATTTTGTCTCTTTCTAAATGGCTGCCCAGCTTGTCTCAGGACCATTTATTAGAATATTCATCTTCATCCCAGATCTTGGAGAGTCTGCTTTGTCCTGGACTGAATTTTCACCTATGTTTGGGGTTTATTTCTGGAATTTCTATCCATGATTTGCATAGCGTGCCTTACTGTCTGGTGAGGTGTCTCTGGCTCTGGACAGGTTCCTCGGGTCACAGTTCAAGCGTCAGGCCTGCTCTGCGGCTCTGGCTCCGCGGACACTGCTCCCCCGTGCCTGTCTCCCCTTCCTGCTGCTCCTCCTGACCCTGATGAATGCACTTTGTCACCGTCATCTTCCTGGACGTTTCTGCCTTTCTTTGATGTCCTTTATTGCATTTGCATTTTCATCTGAGTCTGTTCTCCTTTGGACACTATGCAATTTATTTATTTTTTTAAGTTTATATATATCTTTAGAACAGTTTCAGGTTTGCAGTAAAATTGAGCTGGAAGTACTGAGTTCCCATGTCACCCCCCAGTCCCTGCGGATCACAAACACACACACAGAGTTTCCCCGTTATTAACACCCGGCATATTTATTACAATTGATGAGTCAACCTTGATATATTATTATTAACTGGAGTCCACAGTTTACGTTAGGGTCACCCTTGATGGTGTACGTTCTGTGGATTTTGCCAAATGTATAATGACACGTTTCCACCATTATAACATCACACAGATTTACTTCACCGTCCTGAATGCCTCCTGACTGCCACCTGTTCATTCCTCCCCCTCAGCCCTTGGGACCCCTGACCCTTCACTGTGCCCATAGTCTGTCCTTTTCTAGAATGTCCTGTAGTTGGAATCATAGAGTCTGTGGCCTCTTAGGACTGGATTCTAGCCCTTAGAACTATGCATTTAAGGCTCCTCCATGTCTTTTTACAGCTCGGTAGCTCATTTCTTTTTATAACTGAGTAATATTCCACTGTCTGGATGGACCGTGGTTTATGTATCCACTCAACTACTGAAGGACATCTTGGTTGCTTCTAATTTTTACATACATTTAAGTTTTCACCTCGTTGAGCAAATGCTAAGGAGAGTGATGTTAGAGTCTATTTAGTTTACAGGAAACCACGGCGGTGTCCGCGTTCGCACAGCAGCGGTGAGAGGCCCCGCTGGCTCGCACCCCCGCCAGCACCTGCTGCTGCCGCTGTTCCGGAATGGGACCTTGCTAATGGGTGTGTAGTGGGATTTCCTGTGCCTTTTCCTTCCATTTCTTTCCTGAGCTCAATCAATTCCTTTTTATGCCTCTGTTTTTTGCTCTACCTCTGTTCTTAGCTCTGAGCCTCTGATTCAAGGTTGTAGATCTGGCCCTCAAAGCTTGTTTGAGGACACTTAATTTTTCATGAAATTTCCTTTCACTTCATAGTGGTTTTTAGGAATCAAGGATTTTCTTCAATTAAATTTTGTGAATATTTGTTTCCTGATTTTCTGTAAGAATTCTGTATGTATTTTACTTTGCTCTTATTTGTTTTGGTAACATTGGATCCTTCGAGATTCTGAGCTTGTCAGTGCTGGGTTCTGTCTGCCAGCCCAGCTACACTCAGGCCTTCAGTGTCTGCTGTGTTGTTCATTTCTTATTGTGTTGTGTGTGTATATGTGTGTGTCTGTATGCATACATATGTATGTGTGTGCCCGTATTATGTACACATGTGTGTGTAGGTACATGTGTGTAGTGTACATGTGTGTGCATATGTCTGTGTGTACGTGTGTGTGTGTTAGAAGGGGTTATGGACCCTCAGGTCTGTGGTCCCTTTGGTCTTGCAGGGCCCTGAGTCCCCTCCCCCTTTATAATTTCTTCCCCCAGAAGCTCTGTGCTTGGAAGATGGGCTTCCATCTCTCCCACCTTCAGGCCTGGGTGCGGCCCTCATGGCAGGGTCTCCTCCAACCCGGTCACTCCACAGCCTCCCTGGCCTGTGCTGTCCCTACACACCCTGCTCTGTCTCCCTGGGCTTTCTCCATTCAGTCTGGGGTCACAGGGAGCTCTGGGCCTGCTGCCCTCACTCCTTTTCTCTCAGGAGTTCTGCAGTCTTGCTCCAATGCTCCCCACTCTCACCTCCCATGGGGGGCTCTGTGGCGGTTCCTCTGATACATGTGCACCCAACATGGGCATCACCAGCCACATCCCCTAGTTCCTAATCCTGCTTTAAACCCTGTTCCTCCTGAGCCTGGGAGCCCCTTGCAGCAGGCCTGGATCTGGAGGGTCCTGCCTCCCCAGGGCTGGACGTGGGCACCAGAGGTGGTCTGAGATGGATGCCTGGCTGCACCCACACATCCCATAAGTGTCAAGGTGACCAACTCTGCACAAGGGCTGGGTCGCTGGCCCCAAGGGTACATGGTCTCCCCTGGGGATGTCTGCCCATCACACCAGCACCAGGACCCTGGTGGACAGCTGGACTGCAGGGTGAGGGCCCCATTCTCAGGAGGACATGGGTGTTTTCGCTCAGTGTCCCTCTCGGCGGCACAGCTTTGAGCCCTTTATTCCAGGTTTGGAAACACACTTCTTGTCCTAGCAGCAAGTCATCCATCCCTGCCACATTTCATCTCCTCGAAGATGCATCTTAATATTCTTCCCCACCCCTCTCTCTCCTGTTTCTTCTGTGACCAGGGTCCGGGATCTGGACACCACTCCTGTCCATCAAGAACCAGTGGCTGCAGATCGACCTTGGAGAGAGGGCAGAGGTCACGACTGTGGCCACTCAGGGTAGGTACAGAAGCTCCAACTGGGTGACCAGCTACGTCCTGATGTCCAGCGACAGCGGCAGGAACTGGAAGCAGTACCAGCAGGAGGAGGACATCTCATTACATCCCTTCCCGCGCACACATCCCCACATGTCACAGCGGCTCCTTCACTAGCTGCAGAGCTCAAATCAGAATCACTTTGACAAGGTGTTCGTGCATTTTCAAACACAAGACACAGGCATAAGTTAGTAAGTTCCTAAGAGTGAAATAACCTTATAGTGCTCTCAAAACTGGAAAGAAATCCGTGGTTTCCATTAAAAGTGTGGAGTGTCACTTGTAGTTGGCATGTGCTGCAGGGCAGTGGGAGGTTTGCCTTGTCCCCAGTTATCCCCAAGACCAGGGGGTCCGCCCGTCCGCTCCTTCTGGGATCCGAGGTTTCCTAAGACAGGATGGAAGGATCCATATCTGGCCTGGGCAGAAATGTGAAATTGCCCCATGGGGGCTGCAGGGTGTATCCTGCACACCGGCCGCTTAGTGAGCTTTGGATGGCGACCTCAGTGGGTTCAGTGACTGTGTGTCTCTGAGCCACATTTCTTTGGGGCAGATATTTTTGTTTTCTTGACTTTGATGACTGTTAGAGAATTATGTAACATCCACATGTTCCATTATGTGACCATCGCAGCAGTCTTTGCTGAATCTGCGAAACCTGCTTGGTTCTGACAACAGTTTAAAATGCTCTGTTTTGGGGCCAGAGCGCGGGGCTGGGAAAAGCGAGACCATCCGACATCAAAGGTTTTGGTGAGAGGTGGAATCTCGAGGTGGTTTTGATCTTTATCTGATGTTCAGCATCTTTTCATGTGATCTGGCCGTTTGTCTTTGGCGAAATGTCTGTTCGGGTCCCTCACTGGGTCATTTTTGTTGCTGCTGCTGAATTGTGAGTTTGTTCTATACTCCGGACAGCAACCCACCATCAGACACACGATTTGCAAATAGTTTCTCCCGTTTCATAAGTTCCTATTCACTCAGCTTATTGTGCCCTCTAATGTGCAGCAGGCTGTCATTTTTATAGTCTTATTTGTCTATCTTTTGCTGCCTTACTTTATTTATATATTTTTTAATTTGCTTTTTTTGGGGGGGGTGGCTGGGGAAGTATTTGGTTTGTTTATTTTTATTTTTTAATGGAGGTACTGGGAATTGCACGCAGGACCGCAAGCACGCTAACCAGGCATTCTACCACTGAGCTGTACCCTCCCCCTATTTATGTTTAAAGAGGATATCGGCAGGTTGTGCTGAAATAATCTATCCTTAAAAACATCAGTGAAGCTATAATTATTATTTTATATTCTACTTTTAGAGGCATTTCCTCTTTTCAATTTTCTTTTAACCAGAGCTATTTTCACTGTCACAGAGTAAAATCTCACTGGTTGATAATTACTAGAATTATACTATTTTACTCCCTTAAAACAAAACAGCCTGATCTTGGCGTCTCTGACACCGTCGTTTGTATTTAGCTGCCTTTACAGTAAATCAGCATTTTGTTAGAACCTCAGTCCTTTCCTAAGCATTTGTTTCAGAGGGGAATTGTGAAAGTCCGTATTGATTAACTGAAATATTTCCTTTCATTGCTCCAAATATTAACGCTCTTGTTTACGAAAATCATCTATGGTTAGCTCTGCCAGCATGTTTGCCGATCTCTGACATTTTAAAGTACAGTTTTGCACTGGCATCCCTGCTCTAAGGTGGGTTTTCCTAGTCAAGTTGTGAGGTCTCACAGGGTCTTCTGTGCACTGTGGACTTCATCCCAGGACCCGGACCCTTGGGCCACCCTCCTCCTTGGGCAGGTGCCGGGGCAGCATCTTTGCCTGCCTGCAGCCTGGCTCAGGGACCCCTGCTCTGGGGACCTGCAAGATGGGCTCACAGCCGGCCCTGGGCCCGGCTTCCATGCTCTCAGTGTTCACCACAGGTACTGAGCTCCTGGGACTGGCTGATGAAAACCAAAAGGAAAGAAAAACTGTCACTTGAGCTTCACTTGTCATCTCTCCTGATGGCTGACTGGCTCTGCGGCCACCTGGGGCTACCAGGTGGAGCAAGAAGAGACAAGGCCGCACACCACTGAGCCAGGAGGCCGCATCAGCAGGGACGCTCACTCTCACTGAAGAGGTGGGACTGGTCCTTCCTGAGTGACCACTGTTGTGTTTCAGGTGAAGAGTGACTCTCCAGAGAGATGTAGTCTTATGGAACATATATGAAAGTTGGTTTGGAAGGGTCTGGGAGCCTGGTCGGGGCAGAGGATGGACCCCACAGTCGCTGGGCTGGGGGCACTGCTGACCAGCACCCGTGAGGTGCTCAGAGGCTTCTAGAGCCCTGGAAGCTTGAGTGTTAACTCCATCAAGTTCAATGACTCTAGGAAGGTGTGCAGGGGTCATGTGGAGGAAGACCGGTCCCCAGGTGGGGGTCAGCGACCAGGGATTTTGTCCTCCCGGGCACTTTGTGCAGCTTTCTCTGCTGAGACAAGGATGTTAATAGAGTCAGCAGCTCACACGGCGCCTGCTGTTCATGACCAGAATTCGGGACACAGTTCTGTCCAAGCAGCCATTTCACACTGCTCCTCTCTGGAATCGTTCCTCAAAATTGCCTGAGCCTTGAGTGGGCCACTGCTGCATCTGGAAAATTAGTTATCTATTTACCCAACTAGTTTAATGAGTTAGCTGGTTAGTTTTGTTGCCTGAAGTGTCCAGAGCGAAGAATGAGATGCAGGGATGGGCTCATATCAGTCAGGCTCTGCAGGGCCCAGTCCGGCCCTTCTGGACGGCCGGGCAGGAGGGAAGGGCAGCACGGGGCACCTCCCATATGCTGTCCCCTGTTTCTTCCCCTCCCAGTTCAGTCTCTTCCCCTCCCCTTTCACCTCATCCCCCACAAAAGCCAGGCTCCAGACCCAAAAGGGACCTGAATGGGAGGACTCAGGTACAGGGATCTGCTCAGAGTTTACTTTGGATTTGGCTCCCAGCTGTTAGAAAGAGGACTCCTCCCTTCAGCTCCACCTGCCCAGGGGTCCCTGCAGCTGCCAGGCCAGGCCCAGTGGGGAGCTAGCCCCATCCCCAGCATACTCAGACTGCAGGATGTCATGCCCTTGAGGACCAGTTTGTACTTTCTGCGGAAGCGCTGGGAGCTCCTGCTCTTTTCAAGAACCATTAGAGCTCTGATTCCAAGGTCACACATAAGCTAATGAATTTGAGGTGTGAGCCATTCAGGATTCAGTGAACACTTGAAATCTGGATCAGCTGGTCCTGTTGTGTGAGCCCTGTCTGTCACATTCCAGGAAGACACATTTGAGAAGAATAGAAAGGAAATTAATTAAGGTTTTAGCATAAAAGCCACATCCATTCAAGAGACACTTTCATTTTTGCCTACAAGTACTTCATTCTTGTATGAACTCAGAACAGAATTCACCAGAATTAGTGCGTCATCCACAACTTTAAGCTTCTTGGATGTCTTCCACATGTAAGCAGGAGAATGAAACAGGGAGAGGAGGACGTCTCCAGGAAGGGGTTGGGTACCTCTCATTGTGTCCCGTGGAGGCAGCTACTACCTCATAACACAGAGAAAGTTTGACTGTTCGGGGAGGGCTGGAGGGTTTGGGCTGCATCTATAAATAAATCCTTATTTAATTTTTATAAGATCTGCAGTGCAAATTTAACAGTTAAATTCCAGTCTTGTTTGTCTTTGTTTGTTTGAAACAAAGTTTACATGGTCACAATGAAGGCTTTTGGGATGCATTTTTAAAATCACTAAAGTGCATCAATAAAAATAGGAAGACGTTCTCTCTTTAAGAAAGCAGGGTTCACACTGATGGAGGGCAGCCTTTTTACATCAGCCAAGTTTCCTGTGACCAATTTGGGGTCACACTTCCTTGAATTTTTAATAGTTGAGCCCAAGATGCTGACCAGGTAGATGAATGAGAAAAAAGTGACAGAGCTCACACAGACAATGCAAACACCGGACACAGCCAAAGGGGATCATAGAGGCCCTGAATTCTGACCAAAAATTAAATGTTTTTGAACAAAAATTCAGATTTGGTCTAATTTCTGATGGTTTTGGGGAGGCTTCTGGCCCTGCCAGGAAGGCCAGCACCTCATCATAATCACCTGCATCTTCAGTGGCGTTAGGGATGGGCTACTTTGGGAGACGATGTGGGGGACCAAGTCTAAGGCAAGGCCCAGCAGGGTCTACTGGCCTTTCCAGTACCCGAGGCCCAGGCTGAGCCCCAGGTTAAACTAGTCTCTGGCAGGGAGACCCAGCCAGCCATGCCCCCTCGACAGCCCTGCAAGTGATGCCTGTGTGCAAACTGGGGTTCTGAAGTTTCTCAGTGTGAAACACTTGGGGTTCTCACTGCACTGTGTCTGTGGGATGGAGGCACTGGCACCACTGGATGCTTCTTAGGAATGCATCGTCTCAGGCCCCTGTCTGAGGCCCACAGCCTCCTCCAGCATCCAGGTGTTCTGTGAACCATCAGCCTGAGCATGGCTCCCACAAGTCGACCATGGAGCAGCCCAGGATGGGCACAGGACCCAGGCATGAGCACAGGGATGCTATAGAAATTTGAGAGAGTGATGCTTGTTGGTCTAATAATAAAATAAAACCTGGGCTTGTGTGTTGATGACACACTGCAGGCACTGGTTCTACTGCAGGAAAACATGAGGCAAACCCAAGGCCAGCCTGGTGCCCTGGGCTCGGGGACAAGTCAGGACCCTGGACAGCAGCACAGGAAGGTTCAGGCACCCAGTCTGCTCAGAGCGGGCTGGGGAGGAATTGACAGAAGGACCCCTCCTGGGGTCAAGGGGTCTCGGGATGGCCGGAGGGGCCCCGGAGACCGCACCTGAGGCCGCCCTGCTCCTAAGGCTGCGTCACTGTCTGAAGTGAAGAGATCATCTTTATGACAATAACGGGAAAGCCTCAGCAAGAACACAGACCAGGCTCACATCCCCCCTCGGGGACACTGTGGAAGAAATAGGAAAAGGGCTCTCCTGGCATCTCTGTGTCAACTTGAGGTGGTTTCCCTCTGAGGTAAACCTGGGCCATGTCACTAACTGTCAGCAGTCCCTGTAGTGTCTCTGAGGGGTAATTTCTGCCCCTTAGCTTCTGAAGGGAGGAAAATGAGAGGAAAGTCATCAGTCATGCTGACACTGGGGTAAAGAGGCTGAAACTCAGTGCGGAGAAACAAATAAGTCAAGAAGAATTTGGGGGAAACACTGTGAGGTGTTTCCAGAAATGGGGCCCAAACTCGAGCAGCCAGGGTTACACTCAACGTTCACCGTCGCTCGGCTGGAGGAGCGAGAACATGGGGGTTTGCCCAGCACCTGGTGCTGCCCGTCCCCCAGCCCCGGGACACACACTGCCTCTCCCACTAGGCCCCGTCAGGGGTCCTCCTGGACTGGTGTTCCTTGAACTAGAACCAGCAGCCTACCCTGCAGGGGGTCTGCGTCTTCAGATTTGGGGATCCATCCTGTGTGTCTGTGTGTGAATATCAGACAGTTTATTTTCCACAAGATGCAGCTTCAAGTTCTCTGGTCAGTTGGAAGATCATAGTTGGTCAAGATTTACGTCAGTCCTTTGACACAAGCTCCGCTCACTTTTCCCCTTTTATGTAGAGTCTCCAATTCTGGTGAATAAGCTTTAACTGTAAAGGATTTTAAAAACACACTTTTCCTTCTCTGTGGATAAATTTGACCTGGGATTAACTTTCTATCCATTTTCCCTTGGAAACTCAGTAAGTCTGGGGCATCTGGGGACAGCAGTCCTGAGGGTGGAAGTGACCCCAGGCAGAAGCTTTGTGAACTATGAACTGTGACCCCAGACACCTACTGGGAAGATGGAACTCGAGGCACCTGAGTGTGAGTACCCCTTGTGATGCACGTGTCCCTGGAAGACCCTGGCAGATCCCAGAGATGCTGTTCTCACGGCTGAGGGGCTCCAGTGTTGCACCACCCAGGAGGTCAGCTGCTGCCACACTGGGCTATTTGGGTTTAAATCTGAGTCAGTTAAAATGAATGAAATGAAAGTTTCACTTCCTCAGTCTCAGGGATGCATGTGGGGAGGGGATGCTGTGCCCTGCAGGGCAGACACTCAGCCCTTCTGTCCTCCCCAGATTTCCCTGTAGGCTCTGGTTTGATGGAGGAGGTGAGTTCCCCCATGCCAGGCTCCCCTTGGGGGACAAAGCCACTGAAGAGAAATGTTTAGTGCTGTCCTCACTTGGAGTCAGGTGATCTCGAGGTCTCAGAGTCTAGTTAACAAGACCTCCGGTGTGTGTCACAAGCTGATTGTGACTAACTGACTAGCTAATTAAGTCACTGGATAGAACCACCCTGCAGAGGCAAGTGTATACAAATATTTTAGCTCTGTTTCCATCGACCATTATAATATGTGTATTTTCAATAATATGCTCTTTGTGAAGTCAGAAACACTTTTACCGAGCTTGTCTCATTTTCAGCTCCTTCACCAGCAAACACTTAGCTTGAGGCTCATCTCCCCCGAGCATCTCTTTTGAGAATCCTAAGACGTGAGTCTATCCCTTCCCCAAGACATGCTCTGACTCACCGACTCAGCTCAGGTAACACACAACCTTGCTCTGTACAGACAGAAAAGTGATGCTTTCTGAGCTGTAGACACCAAGTGCAATGAGATTTGCTACATGAATGTTCAGTATTTTTTAAGGTATGTGTTTCTTAGTCTGAGCAGTAAGCTCAAAATGTTCCTTACTTAAGGATTTTTATTGAAATCTGCTTTTAATGAAGATTTTCACAGAAATGAGTAACTGATGTCAATATTTAACAAGGATGTTTGGACAATGTGATTTTTTAAAATGTGGAATCAAGAGTAAAAAGAAATACCATTCCTCCTAAAACAGTAAATAGTCAGGACACTTAGAAGAGAGTGAACAGAGGCCACCGGGGAGGCACGACCCCTCCCACAAGAGGGGGACGAGACCAGGTTCCCGCTTGAACGCTGTCCTTTCTTCTGCCCCGATTCTGCGGCATGACCACCCTGCAGACCCCACTCGCCGTCCTCTGAGGGTGACCTGGAGGGACACGGGTCCTGAAGGGACAAGGTGTGTGAAATGGCCAGGAGGGGCCAACACAAGCCCCAAACTAAATTCCACGGTCTGTTTCCTGCTGACGTGTCCGCAGCAGTTCTCCTTGGATGCTGGGGTGGCCACATCCCCTGTGGGCCTCACATTTTATCCCGGGGGTGCCTGCTCAGCGACTGGGGGTAAACCCCTGTCAAAATCAGCAAATAAAGTCACACAGTCATGGGCTTCGGAGCAAGGCTGTCCCCCACTTCATCAGATGCAGGTTTGGACTTGCGAGTCAGTGAGGCCCTTTCAAATGCTGGCACCAAGCTTGGGAACCAGAAAAGGTATCCAGTAGATAGTACATGAACATGTCCATCTGCTTGGGAGCAAATGAACTCAGGCCTGTGAAGCATTTCACAGGGATGCTGAGCAGGTATCACTCTAGGAAAAGAGTGGCCACATTCACAGGAAATTGAGAAACATTTTAAAATCTTTTGCAGAACACACAACCTTTGGGAATATCTTTAGATTTTTTCCTATGTAATCAATGCTATTGATTTCTATTGCAATTAAAAAATACATTCTCACTGGAAAACTGTTTGCCACCACACGATGTGCAAACTGCATTTGAGAGCCATCATGTTCTTCAGAGGCATTTTCCACGTCCTCAATGTATTCCCTAACCCCTGTCACCTTCCCAGGCCCCCTCTAATCCTGCACATTGTAACTATTTCTATTATAAGTTACAAACTGAGATTTCCCACTCCCTCACCTGGGAGGGGGGGAAGCGGTGAGGGGCTCTCAGTCTGTTTCTATTTCGTGCACAGGGGAACCTATCCCACTGGGACTCTGAGCACAGGGAAACCTGCCCCACTGGGACCTTGAGCACAGGGGACCCCGGCCTTTGGGAACCAGGAGGAGGGAGTATCCTCCCTCTGTGAGGAAAACCTCTCTGGCTGGGAGGTGGTTCAGGATTTTCACGTCTATTTTGGGGGCTGCTGGTTTTCTAGGGGTGGGCACAGGGGTCAGGAAAGACAAAAGAAGTGAAAGGATCCTGCTCAGGGCTCTGAGGGCAGAGGCCCAGCCGACCGGAGCCTGTTGCCTTGCAGGGTTTCATGGTGCAGCACCGGCTGTGACCGCCCCTGGAGGTCAGGTCCCTGCACTTCCTGCTGACCTCCTGGAACCCAGAGGGCCGGACTGGGGTGTGCGTGGAGGTGTACGGGTGCCCCCACCATGAGTCCAGCCACGCACAGGGCACCCAGAGGGCAGGCACGACTTTCCTGACTTCACCTTCATTCTCCTGGAAACCTGAGACAGAACCCAGACTATTCTCCTCGGTCTCCTGAGTGTCTGCGCTCAGCCAGGCTGGGCTGGGCCCTGCCCCGTCTCTATCTCTGTCTCTCTGTCTCTGTCTCTCTCTGTCGTGTCTCTCCTTCCCTCTCTGTGTCCCTCTCTCTCTCTGTCTCTGCCTCTGTCTCTGCCTCTGTCTCTGTCTCTCTGTCTCAGTCTCTCCCACCCTCTCTGTCTCTGTCTCCCTCCCTCTCTCTGAACATCCTGTCACTTCACAAACCCCGAGTGGGGAGAGGGCAGGGGTCTCACCCACATGTAGCCCCACGTCCTCGGACGCAGCCTGGGTGTCGGTGATGTAGACCCGGGTTCCCGGTTGCTCACTGACCATGCGGACGCCAGTCAGGACCTGCTCTTCGAGGAGCATTGTGTCAGGGGTTTGACGTGGAAGGTGCATCTGTTTCCCTAGTGAGGAGGCGATGACACTAGGTTGTACAGAAGTGTGAGGTCGGGAGTGTGAGCTGGGACGGGGGTGGGTCCGTCGGTGTCCAGGAGGTAGGTTTACAGCTGTGGACAGTAAAAGGACAGGTGTCAGATGCTGGGGCACAGGGGCAACCAGACCTTAGCATCCAGGCAGGGTCTGCCACGCCGTCACTGTCTCCCCACTCGGGCAGTTGAGGACACCCCCTCCCGGCATCCTGGATGTGCACATTTCCTCCTGAGGTTTGTGCCCCCCGCATGCCCCCTCCCCAGACACCCTAAGTCTCTGAAGGCGCTCACTTGACCTGAGACACCCCTGAGCTTGTACCTCCATGCGTCCCTCCTGCTCAGAGGTGGTGCCCTCGGGAAGGTCCTGTCTCCCCGCATTTCCCGGAGCTGCTGGAGCTGAGGGCACCCCAACCCATCCCCAGGGAGCCTGGCTGAGCCTCTAAAATTAGAAGAACCTGTCACAGGGAGCAGGAGGGTCTGCGGAGAATTCAGGAGATGACCCATCCCCATAGCCACAGCCGGGAGACGTGAGATGCCATCTTTTATCCCAGTGATGAGAGGCGCCCTCTCACGGCTCCTCCTTGAAGAGGCTCAACTCAGCCTCCAACAGGCGGTTCACAGTGTCCTGCTCCCCTGCTCCCGCGTCCCTTGTGTGGTCCAAGGACAAGCCACTCCTCCACCTGGACGACTGGGGGCAGCCCCCCTACCCCAGCCCACACCTCCATCCCGGTCACTGCCCAGTCCCCCTGGATAGGTCCTGCTCTCTCACACCCTCGGGCTCCAGGCCCTGACCCTGCAGTCGGGATAAACCCTGGACCCTAGACGGACCCCCTCAGACTTGTCTCCACGCCCCCTCCTCCCTGCCTGGTCCTCACACTCTCGCCTGCCCAGAAGCACCATCTGTTGTTTTACGTTTCCTGGATTCCTGGAATTAAGGGAGCATCTACTTGTTGAGTGACAAGGATGATCACTGGGGACTGTGGGGATAGGGAACACAGGGCACCCTGACCATAGCAGGGAGCAGGTGGGGACCCCCTGGGAAGGGGTCTCTGCAGGTGGACTCCAGCCACCGGAGGACAAGCCAGGGGGTGGCCGGAGCCCAGATCTGCTGACTGCACGGTGGTCAGGAGGGTGTTGGCCACTGGCTCTGCTGGGTAGTTTTCTTCCTTGCTGTCCCTTGGGTGACAGAGTCCTTTCCTGGCCACAGGTCCCCTTCCACATTGGTGTCCAGCTATGCCTCTGACACAAGCCTCTTTGGACACCAACTCCCACACCCGACTGCTCCAGGGCACCTTGTCCTACTAAAGCTAAACCATCCCTCCCTCTGAATCATCTCCAAGGACCATCTGCCACCCCATGTCCTCTCTCAGAAAGCAGACGTGCCTTCCCGATGCTGGATTCAGTTAAATCAGGGCACCTCACACCCAGTCAGCCCCGAGCACTGATGTCCCTCTTTCCAAGTTCAGTTTTAATCCATCCAATTCTCTCTGGTCTTTATTCTCAGCTTGGTTTGAGTCCCACCTGCCATACCTACCTATGTGACCATGGCAGCCCCCATGGGGCCTCACATTGCAGCTGGGAGGAGCCTGCCATGTGCCAAGCCCACAAACACATCAGCCAATGTCTCCATGGAGGGACCGGTGTCATGTGAAGCCCTCAGGGCACCAGGTCAGGCCCTGGTTCCTGGTGTCATCTCTCTATGCACCTCACGTCCTTGCCCTGCACACCTGGCATCCACGGGGACACAACTTCAGACCTTAGACAGAGCCAGGATGTCTCTGGTGGCCACAGGGCCTTTGCACAGAAGTCTCTGATGTCTGGACACCCAACCTTTTTCTGTTATTTGATGGGAAACACAGGGGAAGGTGCACAGTTGGTCACACCAGACTCTCACACCCCTCACAGCACCAGCCCTTCACCTGCAGCTAAGTGTCACCTGCTTTGAGCTTCATACATGAACACTCAAGGGCATATTGCTGGTGGCAACTTCCCAGCATGTGTCCCCAAGGCAATTGCTCCATCCCCATGGCAACCTGCACTTCCCTGGTGGGGCCTCCTGACCTGTCAGTGGGGAGATGGATGAAGCAATGGGTGTGTGGTTGGGGGGAGCAGGTGGGCAGCAGTGCCACCCACTCCTGCATCCATGCAGGTCTGAGGTTAAGACCAGAGGGGGACAGACACCCAGGGTTGGGATTATCTGATTACATGCAGGTTGTCTGAAGGGAAAAACTGGGACCATGAGTCAGTCAGTCCACATGGCTGTGAAGCCACTTGAAAATGAGGGCTTCTGTGGGGAGGAAGAACCACGAACAGGAGCCGCAGATGGATCCCTGAACCTGCAAACAGTAACTTCACCAGGGATGCTACCAGGAAATAAAACCACATGGGAGGGAGGAAATCCAGCAGGACAAAGCACAGCTGAGGGGATACTGGCCAGTCACCTCCTTTCCTGTTTGGGCCGGAGCTGTCCCTGGAGCCAGTGCCCACAGACCTGAGTCCTGTAGTTGAACAAGGGCTGAGGGCAGACTTGCTGCAGCAAGTAAACTCACATTCTAAGGGCAGCCTTGGGTGGGGACCTGCAGCTGCTCTGCTCGGGGGATGGGGCAGGCAGCAAGGTCTAAGCCCAGCCTGATTGCCACGTGGATGGCTCCACGATGGGCCCAGCGGGCTCTGTGTTCCCACTGCCCCGGTGACCGGCAGGCACATCCCCGGGGACGAGGGCAGTTCCCAACCACGTGACCTGGAGGAGCCTTGAGTTGGTCTTAAGAACCCCGGACAATAAAATAATTACATGTGTGTGCTGCCCGAGTTCTCCCGTGTGTGTGCGTGTGTGCCTGATCCTGTGCACGGGTGTGTGCACCTCATTGCAGGAGACCCGTTAGAAGGACGGTCTCCCCCTCCTTGTCAGCAGGTCCCAGGAAGACACTGGGGCTCCTTCATCCCGTCTCTCCCTGTCTTCACCGTGGATATCAGATATGCTTGTAAAACACAAAATCCAAGTAAACTACACTAAAATGCATGTGACAAATAACCAAATGAGAACCTTTCAAGGAAGAGAAAGGAAAACCTACCGTATGATCCCTTCCAACCCCCACACCTTGAGTCTGCAGCCTTTACACCAAAAGCAAGATGGCAGGGTGGTTGCTTCATGATGTCTTAAAATTCCTCCTTTAGGATAAAAACAGCCCTCGGATTTCTGTTACATAGGAGCTTCTGTTCCAGGAAGCCCCCATCTGTGCTTGGGGTGGGGGCAGGAGGGATGCAGGGCTCACTGTCCTCCGTCCGTGGCTACTGGCACTTCCCCCATCAGTGCTAAGGCTGGGGCTGACACCGAGTGACCATATCCAAGGCTCTCCGAGCACTGCTGGGTGAGAGGCATGTCCATTCAGGGACAGAGAAGACACACGTGCCTGGAGGGGACTTGTCTGCACTTCTGGAGAAAATCCATCTGAAGCAGGTTTCCTGTGAGTGCAGAACCCAGATGCTGGTGGCTCACCCCCTCTGGCCCCAGGCCATCACATGTCACTCCACAAAGCTGCCTGCTGGTCCAGCTTGTTCAGAAGGAGTGACCGGTGGGAGAACATACCTCATAGGAAATGAACCATTCACTCATTGTGCACCTGGTAAACAAATTACTTTTAAGTACATCAACCAGATGCAGAATTTAAAGCATGAATTTCAAAAAGAAATCCTCCTAAGGTGGGCAAGCATTGTTATCAATGTTTTATTTTACATACGATGTGCCATTGAAAGCACGTTCCATTTATAGAAGTGCCCACATTTTGGGTTTTGTCAGAAATCAATACAGGAAGCAGTAATTCCATCATGTTGTCTTAGAAGAAGTTACCCCATTGGGTACATGCCCGCCCGCCACCCTATTCTGCAGATCAGGAGTTGATGGGTTTGGATGTGTGGGTCAGGGAGCCCCAGGGGTGAGATACGGAGTGTGGAGGCAGGTCAAGCCCTCATGCTCCTGCCCCCATGAGAACCCCGAGGGGTGACGTGTTGGCTCTCAGCATCTCTGCTCCCAACCAGACCACCTCCATCCAGCATCTGCAGCACCTGGGCTTCACCGGGGAGGCCGAGGCTCCTTCCTAGTTTAGGGGCTTTTCCAGAATCCCTTCTCCCCTACTTAAGTGGGAGCTGTGAGCAGGACCTGGTAGCTTCCCAGTAGCCTTCAGAGGAATTTGAGATATTTCTTACAGAGGAAGTGAGTGGAGGGGCCAGATGAGGGTAGATGAAGCCTGGGTCAGTGCTGCCCAGGCTGTGGGCAGGTGGGGTCAGGCCCGCGGGAGAGATGGAGTGTTTATCTCAGAGTTAGCCCAAGTGCTTCCTCATGACCCTGTGGCGAGAGAGGCATCTCTGTGGGACCCTCTTTACATGTGGAAAATAGTTCTTCAGAGGGGTGTAAGAGTCTGCGACATCAGATCACCAGTGGCCATCGAGCATGTCTAAGGAAGATGCAGAAGCAGCCGGATGCCGAGAGTGCCTGGGGACGGCATAGCCACAGGGTAAGGAGGCCAGCCACTCAAACCGGAGTTCTCAGATCACGTGTGTGGGTGAAAAAAATTGTTAGGTCTCTCAAGACCTGCTGGGGAGAGTCTTTGTCATCTGAGGAGGTGGGAAGTGTACTGTTTATGTGTGTGCATGTGTGTGGTGCCTGCATGTGCAGGTGTGTGCCTACATGCACACTGTGCATCTGTGTGTAGTGTGTGTGTGTGCTTGTGTGCACATGGTGCATCTCTGTGTGTGTGCATGTCTCTGCATCTGCACGGCTCCACACACTTAAAAACATTAATGAGAAGCAGGCTAACAACTTAGAACAACTTTTATCTTTTCTGCAGGATTGGAGGTGATTGATTTTGATGGAAAAAGTTCCCTGCTTTACAGATTTGCTCAAAATACCAGGAGTCCATTAGAAGACATCATTTCTTTGAAATTCAAAACAATGCTTAGTGGCAGGACCCTCTTCCGCAGAGGCCGTGCGTCAGCCCGGAACTGGTGAGAGGCCGACTCTCCCTTCTCCTCAGCTCAGGTAAAGTGACCCACCAGGGACCAACCGTCCGGTCACTGTGTGTGATCTCTGTCGAGGGGCTTTTGTCCCTGACCTATCTGCAGTCACTACCGATGAGGGCCTCTGCATACACATCTGACCATTTCCACGCCAGACTATTAACACAGGCCAGCTGTGGCATAAGGCCCGGCTGGGGCTCTTTATACCCTCAAGTGCAGTTTCTGTCCGGGCACTGCTGACGTTTCGGACCAGCGGTCTCCCTGTGGGGGCATCCTGTGTGTTGTGGGGTGTCAGCAGCACCCCCGCCCTGTCCCCACAGAATTCAGTAGCACAGACTAATGCCCCAAACTGTGACCATCAAAAGTGCCTACAGGCCCAGCCACGTCCCCTGGCTTCCCTACCCTAACCTCGTGGCAAGAGCAGCAGCCAAGAGGATGTTTCCCAGGAGAACAGACAAGGTCTTGAAACAAAGCAGAAGGGCTGAGGCTGGAGCTGCAGGGATGCACGCGGCCTGGCCCACGGCCAATGCAGGCGGCCTGGGCTCTGGGGGCTGAAAGCTTGGCTAGGGGCAGGAGCCAATGGTCCCTTACCTCTGCTCAGGTGATACTGAGCCCCCTCCCTGTCTGGCCCCAATGGTGTCCCCCTGAGCAGGCTGCTGGATGAGCAGCACTGGCACTTGGTCCTCTCTGAACACACCCAGCAGCACGTGAACCCGACCACGGACAGGCACTCCAGGCAGTTCCGGGCATGGACAGGCCTGAGCCGACTGGACCTGGACCCCGAGGTGCGGAGCTTCCTGGCAGTGGGGACGGTGGTAGACGAGGGTGCGATGGGCCGTGAGGAGGGATGATCCCCATGGAGAGGGTCCCTGCCTACCCGAGTGCAAGTGGGCCCAGGTAGAAGGAAGACCCCCATAAAGAAGGCCTTTCCTTCTACCTGAGTCCTATGTGCATTGTCCTGAAGATGAGTCACTGCACTTTGCAGCCCAGTGGCCGGGGCCCTGCTGTGCTGGTTCTGGCAGTGGGGAGGGGGCACAGAGGACAGGTATCTCCACCCAGGCTTCGGAGCCTCTGCCTGTCCCTGAGCCCCTGGGTCTCAGCGGTGCATTCTTGTAGATACAGATGTTACAGAGTCAAACAAATCATGGATTAAGCACATTTTAAAAATACCTAACATTTACCCCTTACACATATGCACCTACATTGCAGTAAGATATAATGTTTTAATGCCATTTTTGTAAGCCATTTCAAGTCTATGAACTATATATGAAAACAAGCTAAAAAAGGTTTCCAGTGTTCGTTCGGTATGAATGGACTTGGCAGATCCCCATAACAGTGGGCAAGTTTTGTCCTGTTTTGATCATCCATGATCTTATTGCTCTGTGTACTGGCAAAGACAACATCATATTTTATACACAGATGGATGTGTATTCCATCCAGAGATGTATATAAGCTACCAAAATCATTTCAGGTTTTCACACAAGATGATATTTTACACAGATCAAAGCATTCTGTTCCAGGGATGTGAAGATGGGTGTCCCCTCCCTTCCCCCAAGTTCGGCCACAGCCAGATCTGACAGTTGGTCTGATACATGACCTTACAGATGGGGGGGTCCTTGGGACAAGAAGGATGGATCACCCTTGGGAAAGCAGTGCAGGACGGGGGCCGGGCAGGATGGCTGAGCCTGTCCCCTGGTCCTGCAGGGAACTGGGTAGGGGGGCTGCATCCCGAGCTGCCCTGAGGCCCAGGGGACTGGGTCCTCCCCACCAGCCCTGCCAGCACCAGACACGGTCTTCCCCAGGGATGCAGCTTCCCTGGCTCTGGAGGAACCCAGGCAGGTGTGATAAGGAGGAGGGTTCTGTGTGCTGATCCAGGGCCCCCAGGCCTGGCCACCCTGCAGCTGTCACCCCAGTGTCCCTAACAAGATGATGCGTTCTCGTGTGGGGGTAGCAGATGTGTGTGAACTGAGGCAGGATCTGCGTCTCAGAATTTCACTTAAAACTAGCACAATATGTAATTATGCAGAATAGACCTACCTCTGACTTTTACTGCTGGACATGTGAATCATGACCTTTTCAAGCAAATTATCAGAAAATCACTAGAGAATATATTGATATAATTTTTCTAAGATCAGCTTTGGAAGGATGTTAGCACCTGGAAAATCAGTGACATTTCAAGGAAAAACTTTGATGGATGTTTAGAAAATATAAATTTTCTTGGAGAGGATATTGTTGATTTGGCCAAGAGGCAGCAACCACAGATCCTGGTGGGGACGGGTAAGGGGGGCCTGGGCTCTGCTGGGGATGGTCCCCATCAGGTCACCCCAGAGGCAAACACAGAACAAAACAGATGTAACTCACAGTTATTTGTTTTCTTGTGAGATGAAGAAACATGTTTTTGATTAAAATATAAACATTAGACAGGATCTGGAGAGGCATTGCCGGCAGGCAGGCACTTTACCACCATTAGCGACCCCTCCCTGTCTGTGTGGCTCTGTCCCCATGATGCCACCCACTGGCCGGGCCACTTTCTTGCAGTCAGTCACCTTCCAAATGCCCTCCGACCCTCTGTTGGTGCAGGTGGGCCAATCACCCGTCTCTACTTTGCATTTCTCACTTGACAGTAAATAAGTCCTGGAGACCACAGCACATGAGTAAGTGGTGACGTTCCTTAGTCTTTTTGTAGCTGAATAGGCTCCCACGGACACCACCCTCCTTCCTGTGTTTGCAAGGTGCTCCTCACAGTCCGATGCTTTCCTTCCTTGAGTGTGCTCCCCCGCCACATACACTCTTTCCTAGTGCAGGAGGCCTGGGAGCAGGTCCTGTGCGTGCTGGCCCAGAGGGCGCCTGTCACATGTATTCTGCACACAGGATTTGTGCACAGGTGACCAGGATTGCGGGTGGTCAGCCTCCCTCTGGAGGGTTCTGGTGGAGCTGGGGTGGCTGGCTGGCTGGCTGCTGTGCTGGGTGTCAGGTGACAATGGGACCCTCACCTGATGGGGACAGGAAAGCCTTCTCTCCCTCCTCTTGGTCTTAGTTTTACTGTCACCTTGGGGGAGCTCCTCAAGGGAAACTGTTGGCAGTCAGTATGTTGTGACATTCTGATGCCCACTTCTCTATTTAATAATCTGCTTTGTTACAGTTTCAGGGTGAGTGGAGAGTAGGAGGTATAGGAACTCCTGCTCATCTTCTGCCCTGAGGTGAAGGCACTGTGGTCAGGGGAGCCCTCCCCTGTTTGTGGGCCCTGGACTCGGGAAGGGCGTCCTGTGACCATCTTTGGGTGCACGGTGGGGCTCTGGGAGTTCTGTCACCCCTGTGACACTGGAAGTAAACTTTATCTCTGCACTGCATTCTCCTGGAGGGTGGTTGGCCTTGCGTGGTGCAGGGTGTCATCAGCTCTGAAGGAGCTGGTGACCCAGCAGCAGGCTCAGTGCCACTGCTCAGAACTTTGGGAGCTCTGGGGACATTGGTGCAGCCCCTTCCTGCTGCCTCCTACCCTGTTTGCACAGGAAGTGCCTTCTTTTTGCCTGTGCAGGGAGGGCTGTCAGACCGTAAATGCTGGAAAGCAAAGGCCACGTTCAAGGCTGAGTTTGCATGTGCCCACATTAAAATTAGTCAAAAGTAAACTGAAAATTCAGTTCCTCAGCCACATTCCAAGGATTTGATCACCACACATGGCTAGCAGCTACCTTGGTGGACAACAGACAGAGAACATTTCCACCAGCCCCGAGACTCCATTTATTTTACACTAAATGACAAAGATGTGCCTTGTTTTCAGCACTGATTTCTTTGTCCATTTTTGCTGTGAGATAAACTTCCTAATGCGATCTTCTCTTTGTTCTAATCTTGAGAAGTATGTGACCTGCCGTACACAGTCCTCTTTCCAGAATATCTTGCCAAGAGTCCACATGAAAGGTGAGCCAGTGTCCACTGACCAGGGTGAGGACACAAATCTGTGTGGCCAGAGGACTCATGGCCAATTTTGTTTTACTGCCTGTTCATTGGGGTAATTGGTAATTTAATATAGTTAGGTGAGTATTGAATCACTAAAGTATTTAGGGCTGAAATGATGTCTTGGATGTGCGTCAGAAAAGCTTGGGTAGGGGGGAGCATACAGCTTAGCAGGTAGAGAGCATGCCTAGCCTGCACAAGGTCCTGGCTTCAGTCCCCAGTGTCTCCATTAAAATAAATACACCTAATTACACCCAAATTCAGAAATGCGTAGGGGCAAGGATGTTGAGTATTTGTCCAAAAAGAATGACAGGAGCTCATGATCCTTGTAGCAGATGCACACAGAAGCTTCACAGTCCTATGCTCTGCTTTTTTTTTTTTTTTTTAACATTTTTTTATTGATTTATAATCATTTTACAATGTTGTCAAATTCCAGTGTTCAGCACAATTTTTCAGTCATTCATGGACATATACACACTCATTGTCACATTTTTTTCTCTGTGAGTTATCATAACATTTTGTGTATATTTCCCTGTGCTATACAGTGTAATCTTGTTTATCTATTCTACAATTTTGAAATCCCAGGCTATCCCTTCCCACCCTCCACCCCCCTGATAACCACAAGTCTGTATTCTCTGTCTGTGAGTCTATTTCTGTCCTGTATTTATGCTTTGTTGTTTGTTTTTGTTTTTGTTGTTTAGATTCCACATATAAGCGATCTCATATGATATTTTTCTTTCTCTTTCTGGCTTACTTCACTTAGAATGACATTCTCCAGGAGCATCCATGTTGCTGCAAATGGCATTATGTTGTCGGTTTTTATGGCTGAGTAGTATTCCATTGTATAAATATATCACATCTTCTTTATCCAGTCACCTGTTGATGGACATTTAGGCTGTTTCCATGTTTTGGCTATTGTAAATAGTGCTGCTATGAATATTGGGGTGCAGGTGTCATCCTGAAGTAGGGTTCCTTCTGGATACAAGCCCAGGAGTGGGATTCCTGGGTCATATGGTAAGTCTATTCCTAGTATTTTGAGGAATCTCCACACTGTTTTCCATAGTGGCTGCACCAAACTGCATTCCCACCAGCAGTGTAGGAGGGTTCCCCTTTCTCCACAGCCTCTCCAGCATTTGTCATTTGTGGATTTTTGAATGACGGCCATTCTGACTGGTGTGAGGTGATACCTCATTGTAGCTTTGATTTGCATTTCTCTGATAATTAGTGATACTGAGCATTTTTTATGTGCTTTTTGATCATTTGTATGTCTTCCTTGGAGAATTGCTTGTTTAGGTCTTCTGCCCATTTTTGGATTGGGTTGTTTATTTTTTTCTTATTGAGTCGTATGAGCTGCTTATATATTCTGGAGATCAAGCCTTTGTCGGTTTCACTTGCAAAAATTTTCTCCCATTCCGTAGGTTTTCTTCTTCTTTTACTTTTGGTTTCCTTTGCTGTGCAGAAGCTTGTAAGTTTCATTAGGTCCCATTTGTTTATTCTTGCTTTTATTTCTTCTAGGAGAAAACTTTTGAGATGTATGTCAGATAATGTTTTGCCTATGTTTTCCTCTAGGAGGTTTATTGTATCTTGTCTTATGTTTAAGTCTTTAATCCGTTTTGAGTTGATATTTGTATATGGTGTAAGGGAGTGTTCTAGCTTCATTGTTTTACATGCTGCTGTCCAGTTTTCCCAACACCATTTGCTGAAGAGACTGTCTTTATTCCATTGTATATTCTTACCTCCTTTGTTGAAGATTAGTTGACCTAAAGTTTGTGGGTTCATTTCTGGGCTCTCTATTCTGTTCCATTGGTCTATATGTCTGTTTTGGTACCAATACCATGCTGTCTTGATGACTGTAGCTCTATAGTATTGTCTGAAGTCTGGGAGAGTTATTCCTCCAGCCTCTTTCTTTCTCTTCAGTAATGCTTTGGCAATTCTAGGTCTTTGATGGTTCCATATGAATTTTATTATGATTTTTTCTAGTTCTGTGAAATATGTCCTGGGTAATTGGATAGGGATTGCAGTTAAACCCGTAGATTGCCTTGGGCAGTGTGACCATTTTAACAATATTGATTCTTCCAATCCAAGAGCATGGAATATCTTTCCATTTTTTAAAGTCTTCTTTAATTTCCTTCATCCATGGTTTATAGTTTTCTGTGTATAATTCTTTCACCTCCTTGGTTAGATTTAGTCCCAGATATTTTATTACTTTGGGTGCTATTTTAAACGGGATTGTTTCTTTACTTTCTTCTTCTGTTGATTTATCATTAGTGTAAAGAAATGCAACTGATTTTTGAACGTTAATTTTGTAAACTGCTACCTTGCTGAATTCTTCAATCAGCTCTAGTAGCTTTTGTGTGGACCTTTTAGGGTTTTCTATATATAGTAGCATGTCATCAGCATATAATGACACTTTTACCTCTTTTTTTCCAATTTGGATCCCTTTTATTTCTTTCTCTTGCCTGACTGCTGTGGCTAGGACTTCCAGGACTATGTTGAATAGGAGTGGTGATAGTGGGCATCCTTGTCTTGTCCCAGATTTTAGTGGGAAGCTTTTGAGTTTTTCACCATTGAGTACTATGCTGGCTGTAGGTTTGTCATATATAGCTTTTATTATGTTCAGATATGTTCCCTCTATATCCACTTTGGCGAGAGTTTTTATCATAAATGGGTGTTGAATTTTATCAAATGCTTTTTCTGCATCGATTGAGATGATCATGTGGTTTTTGTCCTTTCTCTTGTTGATGTGATGTATTACACTGATTGATTTGCGTATGTTGAACCAGCCTTGTGTCCCTGGGATGAACCCCACTTGGTCATGATGTATAACCTTTTTATGTGTTGTTGGATTCTATTTGCTAAAAATTTGGTGAGGATTTTGGCGTCTATGTTCATCAGTGATATTGGCCTATAATTCTCTTTTTTTGTAGTGTCTTTGCCTGGTTTTGGTATCAGGGTGATGGTGGCTTCATAGAATGGATTTGGGAGTATTCTCTCCTTTTCAATTCTCTGGAAGAGTTTGAGAAGGACTTGTATGAGTTCTTCATTGTATGTTTGGTAGAATTCCCCGGTGAAGCCGTCCGGTCCTGGACTTTTATTTGTAGGGAGGTTTTTAATTGCTATTTCTATTTCCTTTCTAGTGGTCAGATTGTTCAAGTGTTCAGATTATTCTTGATTCAGTTTTGGTGGACAGTATGTTTCCAGAAACTTGCCCATCTCCTCTAGGTTATCCAGTTTGGTTCCATATAGTTTTTCATAATATTCTCATATGATATTCTGCATTTCTATTTTGTTTGTTGTAATTTCTCCATTTTCCTTTCTTATTTTGCTAATTTGTGCTCTCTCTTTTTTCTTCTTTGTGAGTTTGGCCAGAGGTTTGTCGATTTTATTTACTTTTTCAGAAAACCAGCTTTTGGTTTGGTTGATTTTTTCTATGGTCTTGTTAATCTCTATTGTATTTAATTCCTCTCTGATCTTTATTATTTCCTTCCTTCTGCTGCTTTTTGGGGCTTTTTGTTCTTCTTTTTCTAATTCATTCAGGTGGTGGGTTAACTTGTTTATTTGAGATTGTTCTTCTTTTTTGAGGAAGGCCTGTATCACTATAAACTTCCCTCTTAGCACTGCCTTTGCTGTGTCCCATAGGTTTTGAGTGGTTGTGCTTTCATTACCATTTGTCTCAAGGTATTTTTTAATTATAGCTTTGATTTCCTCATTGATCCATTGTTTTTTCAATAACATATTGTTTAATCTCCATGTTTTCCTTTTTTTCTCCTTTGTTTCTCTGTTGTTGATTTCCAGTTTCATGGCATTGTGGTCAGTAAAGGTGCTTGAGATAATTTGTATCTTCTTAAAATTGTTGAGGTTTCTTTTGTGCCCAAGTACATGATGAATCCTGGAAAATGTTCCATGTGCACTTGAAAAGAATGTATATCCTATTTTTGGGGGGTGTAATGCTCTGAAAATATCCACCAAATCTAGTTTTTCTATTGTAGTATTTAATTTCTCTATTGCCTTGTTTATTTTCTGTCTGGAAGATCTGTCTAGTGATGTTAATGCAGTGTTAAAATCTCCAACTATGATTGTATTCTCATCATTAGCCCCCTTTATCTCTGTTAGTAATTCTTGTATGTACTTAGGTGCTCCTATATTGGGTGCATATACATTAACAAGTGTAATATCCTCATCTTGTATCATTCCTTTAATCGTTATAAAATGTCCTTCTTTATCTTTCTTTATGGCCTTTGTTTTAAAGTCTATTTTGTCTGAAATCAGTACTGCAACACCTGCTTTTTTGGCTTTTCCATTTGCATGGAATATCTTTTCCATCCTTTCACTCTCAATCTATATGTGTCCTTCTCCCTAAAGTGGGTCTCTTGTATGCAGCATATTGAAGGTTCTTGCTTTATTATCCAGTCTGCCACTCTATGTCTTTTGACTGGAACATTTAGTCCATTAACATTTACAGTAATTAATGATAGATGTGTGTTTATTGCCATTTTGAACTTATCTTTGCAGTTGAATTGGTATATCCTCTTTGTTCCTTTCTTCTTCCTTTTGTGGTTTGGTAATTTTCCTTTGTATTATCATGGATTTTATTTAATTTTTGTGACTCCTTGTAAATTTTTGGCTTGTGGTTACCCTTTTTTGTAAATCTATTAACCCATTACTATAACTGTTTTTATTAAACTGATAGTAACATGATCTCAAACCCATCCTACTGTTAAAAAAATTTAAAAAAGGAAAAAGGTATTCTATATTTCCCTGCCTCCCTCTCCCACTCTCAGTGATTTGTATGTCTTCTTTTATAATTTCATGTTTACTTTATTTGTAATTCATGAATTATCACCTTTCCAGTTGTGAGTTTCTCATGTTTGTAGCATCCTGCTGCTTTTCTATTTAGAATAGCCCTTTCAATATGTATTTTAGCATGGGTTTAGTGTTGCTGAACTCCTGCAGCTTTTTTTGTCTGTGAAACTTTATTTCTCCTTCTATCCTCAAGGATATCCTTGCTGGATAAAAGATCCCAGGCTGCATCTTTTTTTCATTCAGGGCTTTGAATATATCTTGCCACTCCCTTCTGGCCTGTAGTGTTTGTGTAGAGAAATCAGCTGAGAGCCTTATGGGGGTTCCCTTGTAACTTACTCTTTGCTTTTCTCTTGCTGCCTTTAGAATCATTTCTTTATCCTTGACTCTGGCCATCTTGATTATGATATGTCTTGGTGTGGGTCTATTTGGGTTCTTCCTGTTTGGGACCCTCTGAGCTTCCTGTACTTGGATATCTGATTCCTTCTTTAAGTTTGGGAAGTTTTCAGTCATGATTTCTTCAAAAACCTTTTCAATCCCCTTTGATCTTTCTTCTCCTTCTGGGACCCCCTATTATGCGAAGATTGGGACGCTTTATATTATCCCATAGGTCCCTTATGCTATTTTCATTATTTTTTATTTGCTTCTCTTGTAGTTCTTCTGAATGTGTGCTTTCTATTGCCCTGTCTTCTAGATCACTTATTCGTTCCTCTGCATTATCTAGTCGGCTTTGCACAGCTATTAGATCATTCTTCATCTCTGTCAATGAGTTTACCCATTCTACTTGGCTCTTCTTTATAGCTTCAATTTCATTTTTGACATATTTTATATCTCTAAACACTATCTCTTTTAATTCCTTCAGCAATTTGATCACTCCTTTTTTGAAATCTTGATCTAGTAGGCTATCGATGTCTATTTTGTTGATCTTTCTTTCAGGGGATTTCTCTTGTTCTTTTAATTGGGAAAGGTTTTTCTGCTTCTTCAGCTTGCTCATACCTCTCTGGCACTGTGGTTTATGGAGTATCAGTTGTTTATTTTGATCCTTAAGGTTTTATCTTTCTAATACCTACTTAGGAATAAAACTTAGGAAAAAGAGAAAAAGAAATAACAGAGAAAGAATTTTAAAAGAAGGGAGAAAGATGGTTTGAAAACAGTGTATAATGAATAATAGAAGAGTGAGTTGAAGCAGAGTATTAATCAGGTTGAGAGGTCCTTTTAAAACCTTTACAAAAAAAGGGGGGGGAGGTGAATAGATGTATTTGAAACCTGTGTCTAATCAATAACAGGACATCAAAACCCAAGAGAAATAGAAATGAATTAAGAAGTAAAGATTAAGAGAGTAATAGTAAATAGAACAGATGAAAACAGATTAAAAAAAAAAGGGGGGGTTTGTCGGTGTTCTCCTGGAGTCTGTGTGCTTTTACTGTGAAGTCTTTCTGTCTTCGTCCAGTTTTGGAAGCTCAGCTTGCTGTTTTCAGAGGCCCTCCTTTGGCGCCCTCTTCTGTGCTGCTCCCAGCACCTGTCGGCAAGCAGATCACGCCTCCTCCTAACACTGGGTCAGGTGCAGCTCTCCTGTGCTGTGGGCGGGCGGGTCGCTGCCCCTCCAGATGCCACAGTCAGATGTTGCAGACTGGCCGGGTAGGAGGGCGGGTCGTGCCCCCTCCCAGCACCTCGGTCAGGGGCTGCGTTCCTGCCCGAAAGGCGGGGGGCTGCTCTCGCTCTACCTGCGACTCTGGTAGCTCCGCTGCTCTGTGAGGCTGCGTGCTCCGCGGTTCGGCGTGCCGCCCTGGTCGGCGCTCTGCGGGTGGTCTCGGGGAAGAGCGAGGGACAGCCCTTTCCCTGCTCCGAGCCAAAACCCAGCTCCTTGTTTGTCTTTGTGGAGCAAGTTCCCTGAGGGACCAGGATGGAAGGATCCTATCTGCCCCGGCCTGCAGACCAGTCTCAGTCTGGCCTTTGAGGCTGCTAAGCCCTTCGGTGCAGATGCAGGTTTCGCCCCCGCCCCCGCCCCCGCCCCCGCCTGGGTGCTCAGCGCGGAGGATATGCCGGCTGTGCCTGAGCCCCGCCTCTCTTCCCCTGAAAACTTTCCGCGGGTTTTCAGACATGGGGGTGTTCACCCTTCCCCCGAGAGCACATCAACCTTGCTGTTCTATGGAGGGCCCAGGTTGTTCTGCCCTGTGCACCCACAGCCACGGCACGCAGCCCCCTGCAGTCCCCGGGGCTGCCTCCGTGCAGCCGCCCCCGTCCTCCGCCCTGCTTGGGCAGCCTGGCCCTGCCCGCCGCTGCTGGCCGCGTCTCAGGCTGGGTGTCGGGGGGACACTCTGTGCCTGTTTAACTTAGTTCTGTCAGTCTAGGGCTGCTCTGTACAGATCTGAGACTCGGAGGCTCCCCCTCCATCCCGCTGGCCTCTCAGTTGGAGAGGGGAGACCCAGTGAGCGAGCGCCATTCCTCCTTTGCCGCTCCCTCCCCGCGGGACCCGTCCTGCGCTGCTTTGCCTTTTGTTCTTTCTTTTTTCCTTTTCTCTTACCAGATTTCTGGCGTCTTTATCTTTTGAAGAGGGCGATGTTCTCTCAGAGTTCTGCAGGTCCTCTGGTTGGCTGAGTGGGTCTGTAGCTGTGGGTCTTGGTGCATTTGTGGAAGAGGGTGACCTGCGATCGTCCTTCTACTCCACCATCTTCTGTAGGAATCCCTATGCTCTGCTTTTGATTACTTTGGATTTTTCAATACATTTTTGGTTGGATTTGCATTTATCTAATACCTAGATATTAGAAGTTGAGCATCTTTTCATATGCAGTTTAAAAAACAGTGACAGTAACAAATACTAGTGATGTAATAGAAAAGAACAAAGCTGAGTCCACATTAGATCTGTTCCTTTTCCTTTAACCCTGTGCCCTGTTCTCTAGGCTTGGTCTTGTCAGCTCTGCACCTTTTGTGAGACAATGTTTCCTGTAGCCTGAAATAAACAGGAGAGTCTGTTCTCAAGGCTCTGACCTTTAAGGATATTAACACTTCTGTACCCCAATAAAGGTAACAAGCTACAGAATAGAAAATAATATTTGTTTTGTTGGAGGTTTCGCAGGGGCACCATGACCTGACCCACGTGGACAGCTGAAGGAACAAAGAATTCATACAGCAAGAAGTTTGCAACAGCCAACCACAAGCCCCGCCCTATTTTTTTTTTTTTTTTTTTTGTATACAAGGAGTCTGTACTTTGGGGGAGGGTGGTTCTCCATGAAATTAGTATGCTATTCTCTAGGTCTGCCAGCTTTCCAAATAAAGTCACTACTACTTTGCCACAACACCTTGTCTTTCGATTTACTGGCCTGTCATGCAGCTAGCAGTTTGGGACTTGGTAACAGTTTCAGACATAGAGCAAAGTGATTCAGTTACACATACAAATACATATATACTTCTCTTCAGATTTTTCCCATTATATGTCATTACAAGAAGTTAAATATAGGTCCCTGTGCTCTACAAGTAGGACCTTGTTGTTTATGTATTTTATAGAGTCATGTGTATCTGTTAATCCAAAATTCCTAATTCATCCCTCCCGAACCCTGTGTCCTTTGGTAATCATGTTTTATTTTCTGTGTGCATCAGGCATTTTTAGAAGCAGATTCTGGTGAGTTATAGGCGATGTACATTTAAAATTCTGGTAGATACTTGCCAAATGGCTCTTCAAAAAAGACCATACTACTGTACACACCCACCATCAGCATTTGGTGAGAATGCCCTGCCAACACTGTACATTATTAACCTTTTCCATTTTTGACAATCTGAGAGGTCAGATTCTCACCATTGCTTTAATTTGCCTTCATTAGGATTGGAGTTGGGTATCTCTCTGCCTCCCCCTCCCAGAACACAAACACATCCTCATTCACTGGAAAAATACACATACAGAAAAAACAAATTTCTACTGTATAGCACAGGGAATTATATTCAATATTTTGTAGTAACCTATAATGAAAAAATATGAAAAGGAATATACATATGTACGTGTATGACTGAAACATTAGGCTGTGCACCAGAAACTGGTAACATTGTAAACTGGTTAAACTTCAATTACAATTTTTTAATTAAAAAAAGAAAATGCACATACAGAAAGGTGCACAAAGCTTTATTTTGTGCGTGTGTGTGTGTGTGTGTGTGTATCTATTAATGAATAGATACAAAGCAAACATTTGGGCAACCATCACTCAGGTCAAGAAACAGCACATGGAATGTGACCAGCCCCCCAAAGCACACCCTGCCCCCAAGCTCCTCTCTGATCATAGCCTCTCCCTCCTGCAGAGGTAACCACTGTCTTGTGATGAGTATTTCATGCTTTCATTTATGGCTTTAGCATCTGAATATGCACACCCAAATCATATAGTCTATTTTGGCCTGTACTTGAATTTTCTATGGATGGAATCATATTGCAAATGCCCTTTGGGGCTGGACTTCTCTTGCCTCATGTTGTGTTTTTGAGATCCATACCTTGTTGCATGGTGATCGAGTTTCATTTCACACCATTAAAAATAACTTCAAATTCTCTCTCTATACTGGGGGCTGGGGGTCTTCTCTCTCTCCCCCTTGAATGTTTCACTGGTGCTGTAAAATCTCCCCACATTTCTAGGGAGAAAGGTCAAGAAGGTGGGAAGAGTTTGGGAACTGGGAAGAAGCTGAGGCTTAGAGAAGCCACACAGCCAGCAGGTGCCAGCCCAGATTCACATCTATGACTGTCTGACACCAGAGTCCAGGCTCACTGCCCCATCCCAAAGAGATGAAGCAGCTTTATACAGACCAAAATCATCCAGGGTGACCCAGGCTCTGTACAGGGCACACCCTGGACAGTGAGGGCTGTAGGGATGCAGAAGATAGAGTTCTGGGAAGGCTTCCTGGAGGGGGCAGCAGTTGACCTTTGCTCTAACCCTACTTCCTCCCCAACGCCTCTTCCCCTAGCCCAGGGTGGGGGGCACCAGATGCTCTCACCTCTGGACAGTGTCTTCTTGGAAATGACTTGTTTGCCTGGCCCCAGATGGGTCCTGAGACAGGTTAGAAGGTGGAGGCCATGGGCCTGTGCTGGGCTCCAGGGAACCCTGTCATGACTTACCCTCTGCCCTCCTCTTGCAGACACAGCCCTGGACTGCGACCTGAACTGTGAAGTCAGGCAGGATAGGGGCTTTGTGGACAAGGCAGGGGATCTGTGGCTGGACCCAGAAAAGGGGATGGAGTTTGGAGCTGCTCTAGGCTGGGTTAAAAGGGATGAGGCCCCTCAGGTGTCCCCCTGCCTCCCAGCTGATGCCGAGGTCAGGGGGGCCAAAGAGGAACCAGGCATGGCTGGGGGTCTTTCACTGGGAGAAAAATCATCACCAAGAATTTTCAAGCACACAGGTGCATAAATCTTCTTTGAAGGGAAAAGTCTTTCTGGATTTTCAGTCTAAACTGGGGGTCAGCAAACATTTTCTGCAAGAGCAAGCTAGTGAATATTTCAGGCTTTGAGAGCCATTCTATCTCTGCTGAATGATTCTGCCACTGTGGGATAAGAGAGCTGTAGGCAACATGGAAACAAAGGGATGTGACAGTGTTCCAATAAAACTTTACTTAGAAAAACAGGCAGTGGCTGAGCCAACTGTGGCCCATGGGCAGTAGTAATGTCAACCCCATAACCTAGGTGAAAAGGGAAATCTACCAAGGATGAAACTAAGAGCTTTGGACTGAATTGTGGTGGCACTTGGATGCATTGGGAGCTCAGAGAAGGGTCAAGATGGGTTTTGTGAGCAAGGAAGACTCATTTGAAGTCCACTTGAGCTGGGCTCCAAAGCGATGCCAGAGGGAGGACATTCCAGGTGCGGGGACAGCAAGGAACAAGACCTGGAAGGAGGAATGGATCTTACAGTCAGGAAGTTGCCTAGGGAAAGAGGATGTTGGCTGGAGACGTAACACGGACATCCATGAAAGACAGCTGTGTAGTTAGACTTGACTGTGTGGGCACTAGGGAGCCATTTCCATTTCTTGAGCAGGAGTGGACCTATCCTCAGAGGGTGGGGTGAAGATGAACAGATGGGGTTCAGAGGCTGGCCAGGGGGACACTGAGGAGGGGTGCTGGTTGGTCTGGGACCTCACCACCAGCTCTGCTCTGCCGTTGGCAGCAGAAGTGGGTCTGGGGGCTTGGTGGGTTTGGAGCCATCCTGCTGATGATCTGTGACAGGGACAATCTGCACTGTGATGACCAGGATAACTGAGAAGCACGTGCACTGCCTGCAAGGAGAGGGGGCAACGGGGAAGCTTGTGGTCCTGGACTTTCAGCATCACTGCTCAGCTACCCTGCAGGGATTCTGACCCACATGAGTGGCTCTGAAGGCAGAGCTCAGGGCCAGAGTTTCAGCTCCTGATACACTGTGATGTTCCTTCAAACCTACCTCAGACTGGCAGCTGGTCCTCCCCAACATCCCCAGTGCCACCAGGCACACACACCAGGGCAGAGCTCTGGACATGAGCTGACTCCCCTTTCTCCCCCTCTAGGGGAGTGGAGAATGCTGACATGACTTAAGTGCCTACTGTGAGCTGGGCCCTTTCCCAGAACTCTGACTATTCAAGCCGGAGGGCAGCATCTCCTCACTTCAGAGGTGAGGCTGCTGAGGCCACTGGAGGCACTCCGCCAGTCTGCAGCAGATCCAAGCTTTCCTAATTCCAGCACCAAATCCGGCCTCCTCCCTGAGTGCTCTAAGTTCCTTGGCCCTAAGGATCTCAGGGGCTGAGGAGGGTGGTCCGGGGGGGTCCTCAGTTCCTCTCCCCCACTTTTGGCCAAGATCCAAGCAATTGCCTGCGGCGAACATCATTGCTGGGGCTTGGCACATGGGGTCTAATAACCACAGGATTTAGGGGCTCCCAGGACTGAGGGGGGTGTGGCCCCTACAAGCTCCTGAACCTTCTGGCTGAGATGAGCACATCAGAGCCAGAGAGCTGAGGGACCCACAGCAGGAGGGAATGTCCGTGTGGAGAGCCGGGGGACACAGGGGCTTTGCTGTCTCTGCCCGGAATTTCTTTCTCATCACCCGCATCTTCAGCCTCACCTCTGGCAGGTACTGGGTGCCTGCTGTGGGCCAGGCACCATGACAGGCATGTCACGTGGTCCTTTCATCCTCATAGCCTGAAATTAACACTTTGGAAACGTTATCATCCCCACTCTATAGCTAAGGAAACTGAAGCCCGGTGAGAACAGCAACTGAATTCCAGGGATGTCCTCGCCTGGTGGGTTCTGAATCCCAGCGCAGGCTGACTCCTGAGCTCTGCACTGACTCCCTCCACTAACAGGAACTGGGAGTCCTTGGGCAGTTCCTGTGGGATCAGTCTTCTATGTGGATTATTTCAGAGCTGCACGCCCATCCTCTGAGGTAGGGACCTGTGTGATCCCCATTTTGCAGGTGAGGAAACTGAGGGAGCTCAGAAAGTTGAAGGGCCTTGGCCAAGGTCACAGAATCCACATTTCCTGGGCTCAAGTTGAGACTTATCTGAATCCCAGCTTGAAGAGAGAATCCCTAAAGCCTGCCCCATCCAAACCCCTCATCTTATGGCTGGTGAAATGGAGACCCAAAGGGGAGCGGAGGCTCGCCCAGACCCCACAGTGGTCGTCGGCAGCAACGGGACGCAGGTCTCCATGGAGTCCCTCACATATAGTTTCCATTTTACAGATGGGGCAATTGAGGCGTGGAAAAATAAATGGCACAGAGAAGGCTAAAGGAAGAGTCAGGGTGGTAAACCCAACTTTAGCACACAGAGATTCCCGAGACCCACTCCCCTCCCTGCCAGATCCCCCGAGACCTGTTTGGGGGCAGGGCTCTTGGCTTCAGCCAGCTTGACCCTGGGCCCATCTCTCTAAAATTTCAGATTTTCTGTCATTACAGCCATGATCCCCTGCCCCTGGTCTACGCGGTGCTCTACCTCACCTGTGTTGCTAAGTTGGGGTCTTGGCCAAGGGCAGTGTGAAATTGGTGCAGAATTAAGTATAGACCAAAGGAACAAATAGAGAACCAGGACGTAGAGCCAGGCTCATGTGATTGTCAGGTGACACTCAATGAACTTGGAGCCCCACATAACACCATAGTCAAAAATAAATTTCTCTAGTGGTTCCCAGTGGGGAGAGGGAAGGGGGCACAATGCAGGGGGAGGAGATTAAGAGGTATAAACTATTAGGTATAAAATAAGCTTCAAGGATGTACAAAGAATTCTGTCTTGCTGATGGTTTGAGCATAAACTCACAATGTGGCCCAGTCTGTGTGCCAAGAGCTGAACACTGTGTGCTTTCAATGTGTGTTGCTGCTTTAAATGTGCACCTGTATTTTACCAACGAGCAGTGAAGGGGACCATGCCTCAGCCTGGGGTGCTGTCACAGTGACTCTTGACCCAGAGCAGCAGGACCAGATGGCTTCTCAGGTCTCCACCCCACCTTGGGATTCTAAGCCCTGAGCCTGAGCCCCAATGAGCATCGCTGACAAGGCAGGAGGCAGGATGCTCAATACAGTGCTCTGTAAAGTGCTTTGGACATAAACTAAGTTGAAAACAAAGGCCCCTTGCTGACTCCATCAAAAGAGGGGCTCAGACCCTCTCCTAGCCCATTGGATAATGTGTGGGACTCTAAGCACCACAGGTCCCCAGCCTGGGCTCTCAGATGAGGTGCCAGCTTCTGAAAGCTGGCCCACAGAAATCAGAAAATCAGAGGGTCACAATGACCCAGGCCTCCCCAGTCCCGGCCTCACATGTTTTCAGTTTTACCAGGTACTCCCTCCACAAGCATTACCTTTGGCCTGGACGTAGGACACAGGATCAGTCCACAATCCATTGCAGAGAGAGAGGTGGCCTGGATCCAGGCCGTGAAGCTCCCCTGGTGAGCCGGCTCAGCTTGGCCCCTGCACACTTCCTGTGCTTCTGTCAAGACACACATTCCCGCTGATCCTGGGGAAATAAAACACGTGTGTCAGTTTCCCACCAACATGTGAGGAACAGGCAACTTCCCACCTAACAATGACCCCGATTTGTAGTAAAAGGGGAAAAACCAAGCCTTACACCGTGGCAGCCCTCTAACTCAGCACACTCAGGCTAACCAAACCTTATCTTTTTAATCAAAAAGAGTTCCAGAAAGATTAAATCATTAAGCTGAATCTAGTCTAGATTGAAAAATCATTTTCTGCAACAAAGTAGTGTCTTGAGGGTGAGAATAAGCCAGCTCCTGGCACACTCTGAGAATTCCTCAAGGAGCATGGAATGGGTAGAAAGATCTAAATCCTCACTGACTTACCTCCTTATTTTATTGTTTAAAGTCCTAAGCTAACCAGGAGGTGCTCCGTGTCACAGTCTAACTTCCACTATCACCTGTGATGGGAACACACTCAGACACGGGCCACTGCCCCCGTCTTACCTTGATGTGTGATCCATGTTTTATTTCATACATTAGAATCATGCCATAGGGATTCCCAGGTTCTGGCCACTTTAAAAAGATGGAGCTCTCAGGCCTTGGCTCCCAGGTCACCGGTCCAGGAATGTCATCTGCTCCTTCTGTGCAACAACTAAAACAAGTGATAAAGCTGGATTCTGGTTCCCAGGGAGGGACAAAGAAACACTGGGCTAACCTAAGAGTACCCCCTGCTCCCAGCATGCAGGATTGCGGGCAGCAGCCACATCAATGCCTCCTGACTGGACGTGTGCCCACAGCAGGGGTTTTAGGAATTGAAGGAATCTAGTGACCTGTCAACCTAGTGACCCAGCAATCTGGTCTCCCTTGCCCCAGCCCCACCTGTCCCCCTCAAAGGAAAGCCTACTATCAAGTATAGGAGGAAAATCTTGGCCACCTGAGTCCCTTCTCTCTGGTACTCAGCATCTACCTGATGACATCAAAGCCAAGCAGCGTTGAAATGGTGCTGAGAGAGCAGGAACAGCCACCCCCAGCCGCCAGGCCAGGACATGGGCCCTCGCACTCCTGCTTCCACACATAGCAGATGTGATTTCTGTGCAGGCAAGGACTGTCCATGAGCTCACCTGCAGGAAGCTGCTGGGAAGCTGGTCCATCAGGCACTCCTCCAGCTGCCGGTGAAGCTGGGGTGCTCACTCCCTTGTTTTTGCTGCTTAAACCAGTACACCAAGTGGTGAGCAGAAGTCACTGCAAGTTCCAGCTGGGAAAGACTTGAGCCATCAGCTGGGCCGTGTCTCTCTGGGGAGGGGAGGAGACGGAGTCCAGGGAGGCTGGCAGCTGCACGCAGGCACCAGAATCGTGCCCAGGAGGCCCCACTCCCAGGCTGCAGTTACCCTGTGCTCTGCATACCTGCCAACTCCACAGGGAAGCGGATGGGGCAGTTGCCCATCCTTAAAGGTGAGTGGGTGTCTAGGCTGAGCCACAGGCATCTTCTAACTTACAAGGGGAAGGTGAAGGCCAAACAAGGAGGACCAAAGGCTGCTCCAGGAGCTGACCTGGAGGATTGCTCTGATTGCGCTAATAGAGACAGCTAACTCGGGACTCCGCTGCATCTCTGAGAACTCAGGAGGGACCCAGCGAACCCCCTGCACACATGAGGGTAAGGGGCTATGGGAATGTAAAACATGAACCAACCAGAAGGAAAAGAGCTGACCCTGACTCGAGCTCCCTGCTCTTGGGTACTCTGTGTGGAGAGAATGGGAGTGGGGAGAGGTGTCACTATGAAAGAACTCTACCCCTCAGGCTGCTGGGCTGCCTAGCTGCCTGCAGATGATCACCTGTTTTTAATAAACATGATTGAGACTAAGGTGTCGGCCTCCATGTCTGTAATTCATGACCTTCTCCCCTCGGTGGTGAGTGAGTCGGGAAGGGTGTGAGCAGGACTGCACCACACCTGCAGGCATGGTTCTCTCAAAGACAAAGTTGGAGGCACTGCAGCCCAACTTCTCAGCCTCATGGTTACAGCTGTGGGTATTGATGCAAGTACAAAACAAAAAGCCAGAGGTTAGAGATTACAGTTCTCTCCTTGTCCATTCTGCTTTCAAAGAAATGGTACTCCATCTTGAGCTCTTCTGGGTCTGTGGTGTTTAGGTGTCCACCACCATGGTGTTCCTGTTTCAGCTGGGTACGGTGGTGCTGGCGAGCTGCATGGCCTCCCTCTGCTTCCTTTTGGGTCTGCAAGGAGAGAAACTTGGCTTATACATGAGGGGCTGCCCCTCTTGTCTCTTCTATGACTTAGGTTACAGTAAGAGGAAGAAAAGAAAAATCTTAACCTTGGAATAAAAGGAGCTATTCAGGTGCATTGGATGAGAACCAACAAATAACACAGGGATTCCCCTCCTCAATTTTTACTATGCTTTCTCTGCACTGCAAACCTCAGACTCCCCAAGCACACTGCCTCCCAGCTTGGCAGTGGTTTCTCAATGGTTCCCAGAGGCAAACTAATGCCCAGCCCCCAGCTCAGCAGCACCATGGCTGCTACATCAGAATGTCAGTGCCATCTGCTCCACAGACCAATGGTGTGGGGTGCAGGCCCAGAGAGGCAAGCAGAGGGGGCTCCTAGGCCTGTGGTGGTGGCTTTTCTGACCCCCTGTGACTGTGGAATAAAAGGAAAGATGCCAGCAGCCAGCACTCACTTGGACCCCCAGGTCCTTCTTCTCTGAGAGGGGACTGTCTATGTTTGTCACAGCCCTGGAGGTCTTTTCCTCCCTCTGCCTCCACTTAGTGGTGACCACCTGTGGTCCTCCCCAAGGCCCTGCCCATGACACGGGCAGCATCCCTTGCCATAGGTCTCAGTAGGGCTTAGAAGGGCAGGACAGAAAAGGGACGGCCTGGAATCACCAGGGAAAGAACATCTTTATCCCAGATGCAGGTGAGACGCCCAGGAAGCTGGGGCGTGGCTCTCCCAATGCTGCTTCTGTGAGAGATGGCTCCCCCAAGAAACCTTAAAAGCAGGCTCCTAGCACTTACAGGGCCCAACAGAGACAGATCATGAGGGTAATGAGCACCCAAAACTGGCCACGGGCCCCACTGTATCCACTTTCCTGATGCTGGGGAAGGAAAGGCAAGAAAATGAGGCTGAGAGCTCCCCATCCTCACACTCGACAAACCAGCCTACCTCCCTGGAAGGGGAGGGCACAGGGAACCACACTTATTGCTAGGAAGAACTTTTTTGACACCAAGCAGAACAAATTTCCTGCCATCTCTTCAAAACCAACACAACACCCACTCGGGTCTACAAATAGAAGTTGCTTGGGTTTAACTCACCGCAAAATATTACTGGGTCAAAACCCCTCCCACGGCCCAATCCCATTTACCTAGGATGACACCATGAGCTCACTCAACAGTATTTATTTGCAAACACCACACTCCCAGAGGCCTCAGAGCAGTTGACAGGGGCTGGGGAGCTAGGCCACAGAGGACACCATCGGGAAGGCAGGGGGCAGGCAGAATGGGTCATCCCCCATTCTCTGTAAGCAGCTCACCTCCCAACAGCATGACCAGTGGCAAACATCACCCCCAGCTTTCCCCTCTCCCACCCACCTGGACAACTTACTCTGAGCAGAAAACCTTTTGACTCTTCAACATTTGTTGACATTTCAGTCACTTAAACCAAACCACCTGACTTAAGGTATAAATGCAGTGATCAGTGACAGGCATTCCCCCAGATACGGATGTGAGAGAGCAGCTCGTGAGCCCTGGCTGCTGGCCTGCTTCAGGACACATGGGACACGCTGGACAGCACATAACACACTAAACCTGACTTGACGGGCTTTAAGCTCCCAGACAAACTGTACTTAGAATGAACTGAAGGAAATAAAAATTGTCTTTGGACAATCTGGTTGTAAAACAGAAAACCTCCCTTTATGATTTTTTTCAGTCAATTCTGTTACCCTGAATGCTCCTTCTATCTGAATTCTGTCAGAAACTATGCAGACATCAGATGCAAGCCTCAGTAGGAGTCTTGAAAAACACACACATGAGGTTCTTACCAATTGTGGCCCCTCCATGAGCAAACCACAGTATTACATCTGTCCTATGGAAAGAGAGACCAGAAAGTGGGACTAGATTTCAGAGAGAGGCCACCAGGCTGGCAGGGTGGACACACTGCACTGAGCAGGGGAACCTGGCACAGAGGAAACCTATTCTGAAATCAACATGAATATGAGGCATTCATAGTATCTGTGTCACCCACAGCTCGGCCCTCACACCACTTTATCTTGTGATCCACATCTGATGAGGAAAAAAGGCACCGCCTTGTAACCATAAACAGAAAGGTACAGGGATTTTTAGCAAAACCTTTCCAGAGCCTGGACTCACAACCTGAACCTTGTGCAGGTTGGGGGGACAAGACAGCAACATAACCAGCCACCTCTGATGCAGAATAAATGGACTGCTCCTGCCCAGCCTGCCTGGGACACTCGAAACCCATCCTCTTCTGTGCCCACAGGAAGTAACACCGGCCGAGCCTCTGGGGGCATGGGGGGATGGACGGTGCTGAGAACCGATGCCGGGAACGGAAAGAGCCCTGGAGTGTGGGAAAGGAGGGCCAAGCCCCAAGTGGATCATTAATGAATTCAGATGGTGGGCAAGCCACTGAACCTGGGTTCTAGTTTTGAAACATCTCTGAGCTCTTTTCCACCCCTCAAACTTTCTGACTCTTGGAACCACACGTGACATACAGATACCTGGACTAACACATGAGCCACAGCCCTATCATCCCTCAGTGAGCAGATGTCACCAGCGGTGTGTAGGGCTGGAGGCTCCAGGGTTTTACCTGTGGGAGAGGAGGGCGTGGGCAGAAGGGGGCTGAGCAACAAGAGCCTCATTCTGCAGAGGAAATACTGTCTCTGGTTCTAAAAGGTCTTCATTTCCTGTTTTAATGATTTTTCAAAGCAAGATGTCTATCTTTAATTATTAAACAAATATCAGGAGGGTCACTTGACAGAAAAGAAAAGTCTCTTTCAAACCGTTCGTTGCTCCAAACTCGGCTAGCGTTTAAGGGCAGAGCAACTGCAGAATAAGCAGAAGCTCAGGGCCGCTGGTGCCCCCCAGCTCGGGGGCAGGCAGATGAGTGATCCCTGGAAAACAGGCGGGCAGTAGGCCGGCAGCTGGGGTGCCGTGGGCGGCTGGGGACATGGGCTCATAGAGACAAGGCTGGTCTGAAATCCTGCTCCTCTGCTCAGATTTCAGGCATGAGGTTGTTTTAAAACTCTGCTCAAAAAACAGTGTGGAGATTCCTCAAAAGACTAGGAATAGACTTACCATATGACCCAGGAATCCCACTCCTGGGCTTATATCCAGAAGAACCCTACTTCAGGATGACACCTGCACCCCAATGTTCATAGCAGCACTATTTACAATAGCCAAAACATGGAAACAGCCTAAATGTCCATCAACAGGTGACTGGATAAAGAAGATGTGGTATATTTATACAATGGCCATAAAATCTGACAACATAACACCATTTGCAGCAACAAATGATGCTCCTGGAGAATGTCATTCTAAGTGAAGTAAGCCAGGAAGAGAAAGAAAAATACCATATGAGATCGCTTATATGTGGAATCTAAAAAAATAAAACCAAAACAAAAACCAAAAAACAAAAAAAAAGCATGAATACAAAACAGAAATAGACTCATAGACATAGAATACAAACTTGTGGTTGCCAAGGGGGCGGAGGGTGGGAAGGGATAGACGGGATTTCAAAATTGTAGAATAGATAAACAAGATTATACTGTATAGCACAGGGAAATATACACAAAATCTTATGGTAACTCACAAAGAAAAAATGTGACAATGAATATATATATGTTCCTGTATAACTGAAAAATTGTGCTGAACACTGGAATTTGACACAACATTGTAAAATGATTATAAATCAATAAAAAATATTAAAAAAAAAAAACCTCTGCTCAATAATCTTTCAGGAAGAAAAGGAGCCATCAGCCACCACTCCTTTTCCATCTCCTTCCCTAGACATCAATCACAAGGTCTCCCTACTGAATGTCCCTCCACCTTTCTCTTTTTTTTAACTAATTTTTGTTGTGGTAAAATAAAGTTTTAAGGAAAAAACTAACAAAATTTTGTCATTTTAACCTCTTTTAGGTGCATAATTCACTGTCACTGATTATTCATAATGCTGTGCAATCATCACCACCATTTCTAAAATTTTTCATCCCTCCAAACAGAAGTCCTACACATATTAAGGAATAACTCCCCTGTCCCCTCCCCTAGCCCTGGTAACCACTAACTCACTTTCTGTTTGCTATGAACTTGCCTGTTCTAGATATTTCATATCCATGGACTCCTACGATACCTGGCTGCTTTGACTCAGCATGTTCTCAAGTTTCATCCAGGCTTCAGAATCTCATTCCTTTTCTTGGTTAAATAATATTCCAGTGCCCAGAAAGGCCACACTTGTTCATCCACTCAGCTGCTGGAGGACATGTGGGTTGTTGCCAGCTTTTGGCTATGTGAATAATGCTGCCTTGAACATGGACCTTCCTCCACAGTGGAGCAGACAGATGCTCAGGGGCAGGAGCTGCTTGCTTTTAAAGGCTGTCTTTTATGCTGCTTCCCAAACCTGCTTGTCAAGGGTGCCCGTGGCACCTGGTTATGCTTTGAAGTTGGGCTCCTTTCAAAACTGATTCTGATTTTTCTCACCCAGCTCCCTTCCTCCTCATCCCCTCAGAGGCCACAGGAGGGGTGGGAAAGGCCTAAATCCTGGCTCCTCTGCTCATGGGTTTCTGCAAGTGTGGTCTGGTGGTTTCTGCTCTCTGAGCCCTTGGGCTGTTTGCACTGGGCTGAGGGTCAGCTGCACCTGTCACCTGTCACACAGACAGCCTGCCCCCACCCCACCCCAGGGCAGGCTTCAGGCTCTGAGGACCTTCCTTTGTACAGAAATCACACCCAGCCAAGCCCACAGCCTCTACTTTGTTCCTCCTCCATGGCCACTGGTTCTCACTTTGAGGCTGCTGACCTAAAAACACCAGGGTGGTGAGACAGCACCAGACTCCACCTGGAGTCATCCTCAGAGGGCAGGTACTGGGCATGAAGATGGCATTGTGCAGGGAAATCTTGAAGACCTTGCAGCCCTCAGCCTCCTCTTTCTCGGCCTGCTTCTCAGCCTTGGTTTTGGGACAAGTGCAGCACGGCCCTTTCTCACCACCACACAGTTTGGTCTTGAGATTCTCCATCACCTCCTCGCCATTGATGGTGCCATCAGCATACTTCCTGATGGGGATTTCATCTGCTTGGAAAAGAGGAGCCCAAGGAGAGGCCAGGATTGCAAAAGCTGGTGGGGAAAAGGAGGGGCTGTCTGCACTGGTAATTGCCACCACCGCTGGGTCCCCACCGAGGGCTGGCCTGCTCCCTGAGTACACGCGGTGTTGGGGCTGGGATCTCACCTTTGGAGCAGTAGTTGTGCAGTGAAGGCAGCTGTCCTGAGGCTGGTGCCACCACCGCACAATGTAGTAACTCAGGCTGCTGTTGGGCAGAGAGGGCGGGTTCCAGCTCACCATCAACTGGAGGAGGAGCTTGATGCTGAGAGAACATCCAGGGGAGTGGAAGGACCTGGAAAGGGGAACACAGGGCATTTCAGAAAAGGGTCTTCCCGGCTGTCAGGTATGTGATGCAAACCCACGTGAAGCCAGAAGTTTGACCCAGACAGGAAAACAGCAGTGAACCCTGAAACAAACAATGAACACTCAACTTTTTTTGAGGTCGTATTAATCCCCCTTTACAGTATCTGTTCTCAGACTACCTCTGTGGTAACGAACATCACTGAGCTGCAAATGGAACAAGGTGGTGGGGGCTCGGCCAGGGGTGGAAAGGAAGGCTTAGATGCTACAATTAACTCAAACACCGGCTTTTCCTTCATGTATGACAACTGCCATCCTCCAGAACACTTAACTCCAGCAGTCTTAGCAAAAGGTAAAACTGACCAACTTGTATTTCATGAGATTTAAGAGTTTAAAGTATTAAAGCCAACATTTTAGTCCCGAAGGGTCAGCTGTCTAGAAACTGTAACATAATGTCTCATACCAAAGCTCTTGTTTCCCCATCGTTGTCTCCAAGTAGCCTGTCTATGTTAACTGACTGCCCAAATTCAGTTGTAAGCAGCTCCCTCAGTCTTTGAAGGGCCCACATCCTGTGACTAGCAGCTGAAATTAGTGGACAGGGAGGGTCAGAGGATGACCATGGTTCCCATGGAGCAGGACAGACCTGGAAGCACATGTGCCATTACCTAAGGTGCTCAGCTGTGCACAGGCCACCAGAGATGTCGCCAGGCAGGGGATGGTGCTTCTGTTTGAGGCAAGGTTGAGCCGAAAGTCCAACAGACACATCAGCAAGTCCACCGATGGACAGGAGAGGATGCAGTGATCAGAAAGGAGGTCTTTAGGGCCTAAAGAAGGAGCATTATGCTGTACACCAAAAATTGACACAACATTGTAAACCAACTACACTTCAATAAAAACATACATATATAAAAAAAGAAAAAGCACAATAAACGTCCCCCTGTTGGACCAGGCGAAGGCTCCCCGACAAGGAGTCTTGCTCAGTCCAACCAGCAAGGGGTGGACCCGTAGTTAGAGAGGGGTCCAGGGGCCTGTCACTGTCAAGGTCACATAGGTACATTCTGTACACTGACATTTTACCGTGAAATTCAAACGGCTTAAGAGCAACAACCAGCAAGAGCAGAAAAACACTGGGTGAGGAGGGGGGCTGACACTCTGGTAGCTGCACAGCAGAGGTGGCTCACTGCAGCTCTGACCCTTGCCGTCGTGGGGCCTGGGCAGTGCTGGTTCCCCACACAACAGGAGAAGGTGGCCCATAAGGCACTCAGTGGGAACACTGTGAGTGTCCACCCTCTGGGGTCAGCAAGACCTGGTGGCTGGAGGCTGGGCCCCTCCTTACCCATGGCTGGTGTGATGGGGTAGATGATGAAGAGCCAGCCCCACCCGTTCATAGACCCATCACTGATGAACTTCAACTTCAGCACGTTCCCTGGGATGCACAGCTCCCTGGACCAGTCGGACCACTCCCAGCCTGGTGGAGTGAAGAACGCTGGTGTTGGGTTCACCCACCATCAGACCAACATCAACTTCTTTAGACCCAGAATCATTTGCGCCCAGTCTGGAGCACAGCTGGCTCCTCCAGCTCACTCCTCACGTGCATTCACACTGTGCCCTGACACACCCTGCACCAAGCAGTGGGGAAGCGGAGGGCAGGCAGGCAACGCCCCAAGGGAGATGCTCACATGCACCCATGATGCCATGTGAGGTGCCCGCAGAGCCAGCCTCTGCCCACAGCCAGGTCAGGGGCCACGGGGAGGACTTCCTGGGGAAGGTCTGACATGACAGTTATTCTCAGGCAATGGATGAGAAAGCCCCAGCCTTCCCCAAAGAGGGTGCAAGTATGCAAAGGCACAGGGGCAGCTCAGCATGAAAGGGCCACCTTCGGGAGGATGGAGCAGTCCAGCCACAGCCTGGAGCCTGGGTGCCATGGGGAGCAGACAGACAGGGCTGCAGTGCTCCACCCCAACCAGGCTTCTACTTAGAAGGGCCACCAGGCAGCGGGCTGGGAGTGGCTTGGAAGGGATCAGGCTGGAAGCAGAGAAACTGGGCACATCTCCCAACATAACTAAAACCACATTGACATTTGTCGAAATGCTGGAAAGAAAGCCATGCTTACCTGTGACCACATCCTTCAGCCGAAGTGAAGTCTTGTGAGGAAAACTTCACTGGGACTCAGCCAGGCTGATCATTTACACTCAGGCTGTGGCTGCCTCTGCTACAAAGGCAGAGGGGAGTAGTTATGCCAGGAAACGTTAGCGGACAGTTGCTCTAGACAAGGATTAAAAAAAGTCTGAAGAGATCACAAGCGCATACTAATACCTGCACTGATGACTCTAAAAAGCCCAGTGAGAGTGCACTTAACAAGCCCTGGTACAAAGGGACTCACCCCTGCTCAGCCTCAGGGAGCCCATCAGCAGAGCAGGGAGAGGCCCACAGGTGACCACTCCCATCTGCTCCAGCGCTCTGGCCTCCCCATGTATAGAGTGCACACTCTGTGTGAAGCCCAAGCCCTCACAGCATCAATTAAAAAACAAATGCCCTTATGAAGCTCTGTAGCACTGAGCCTGGCCCTCCCACACTCTTTCCAGCACCATCTCCACTGTCTGGGTAAGGCCGGCCTCCTGGATGGCCTGTGCCCCAAACAAGGACCTGCTCTCACACCGGTCACCCAGGAGTCCCACCCATCAGGGGTGAGTGAGGTACAAACATCACTTGGATAATGATCTTTCTGAAAGTACTGGCAGACGAAATCTGCTAAATTTTGTGGGTAATCATGTATTGTCCCTTCCTGAAGTCTCACGTGAGAATGAAGTGGTAACACTGTTCACTGATCACTGTTCTGTTCTACAAAGGCACTTCAACCTCCCCTCCCACCTGACCACACGGAGATAATCCAGTTGACTGCCATCCATGACTGTGAGAGGGTCATGGCGCCGCTCTGTTGAGCACTGCTGGTCAAACTCCACCCTGAGGCCTTCTGCACCTGCAGGATGAATGAGTAGGACTGCTCCCAACCAGCACAGCACAGGTCAGGCCCAAATTCGTGACATACAGCACAGAAGCAGTGAGACTAACATGATGCCTGACAGCTAATGAAGAGTAGAACATCAGGAAGAACTAACCTCAAAAAATAAGAACTTAAGATTGACTCCTGCTGCCCCCAGCACTGCCTCCCACAGAAGAGTCCCGGTGGTGAGACCAGAAGACACTCTCACTGGGCCAGCTGGTCTGGGGGCCTCACTTCTGGGCAAGTTCTCATGCTGCAGCCCCAGCTGCAAGACCAAGCTTTATATCCTGCCCCCTCCACTTACAGAGCTATGTGAGATCACACCCCTCAAGCACTTAGCATTAGGTCTAGAGTCTTCTGCTGGACAAGTTAGGCTACAAAAGCATCGATGAAGGGCCAGATCTGGGTTATGGTGAAGAGAATAAGTTGGCAAATCCTCTCCCCACAAAACTATAAAACCATTCAGAATTGTAAGAAACAGTGATTCCAGGGCTCTTCAAATCAATTAAGGGCAAACAACAAAATGAGAAAAAGCTGCTGCCCTCAGGCAGGGACGGGGGAGCCTGTGGCATTCCTGCCTGGGGCAGGTCTACGTGACCTGGAGCACAGACTGGCCAGGACAGGCCCTGCCTCCAGGGGCGCTCACTGGTGCAGAGCAGGGCAGCACCCCAGCAGAGATCCTAGGAGTCAGAGGGCGCCCAGGGTGATGGAGAACATTTGGGAGAGCCTGCCTCTCTGCTAGCCTGAGGAGTGGTGGGACTAGGCAGGTCCAGACCTGAGAACTAGCCAGAGGTCTAACAGGAAGATCCTGGAAGTCAGGGAGCAGAGAAGGGCGCAGTGAGGACATCACGGTGGCCTGGATGACCCAGGGCACATGAACTCTGGAAAGTGGGAAGAGTCAGGTATACACACAGGAAAGCTGCCCAAACACTGACTTCCACTGCCCTCCCTGCCCCACCCCCACAGAGATCCATCCACAGAAGGGAAAATTCAGCAGGCTTGGGCACTACGCCAAACAGATAGGGAGCAAATCCCAGAGGATCAGACTAGAAAACAGAAATGAAAACAGAAAAGTGAAGTCATGACATCAGCAGCTATGAGACATCGGTGGGGAGATTTCAAAGACTAATTCCAGGCATGTTATAAAACAGTCCAAGAATTGTAGCAACATTTACAAATTAAAAAAAAAAAGTTCAGAATCCAGATGACACAACACAATCTAAAATGTCCAGTTTTCAATAAAAAATTATGAGCTTATTCAAAATCACTGGCAAGTGTGAGCCATACTCAGGAAGACAATCAGTGAACAGAAACTAACTCTGATGGGCCAGATGCTGGATCTAGTAGACAACAACTTCACAGCAGCTGTAATAAATATGTTCCAAGTGTTTGAGAAAATCAGAGAAAACATAATAACCAAGGAAAATAAGATAACAATGATTTAATGAAAAAAAGCAGGAAGGAAGTTTTGAGGGTGGAAAGTACAATGACCAAAATGAACAATTCAGCAGCTGGACAAAGCAGCAGCTCCTGAAATGGCAGAAAAAAAGAATCATACAACTTGAAGACAATGCAATGTCTGTCACTCTCTATCTGAAGAACAGGAGAAAAAAGACTGAATAAAAATAAGCAAAGTCTCAAATACCTGGGAGACAATATTAAGTATACAAACATACACATAATGGGAATTCTGCACCTCCCACCACAAAAAAAGAGGGAAGAGAAAAAAGGAGAAAAAGTGCTTGAATAGATACAGCTCCAAACCCCAAACTTGATGAAAAACATTAATCTGCAGCTCCAGAAACTAACCAATCCCAAGTAGGATAAGCACAGAGATCCACATCCCAGGCACATTAGACTGAATCTGTTGAAAACCAAAGACAAGGAGAAAAGCATGAAAGCCACAAGAGGGAAAAAACCCACAAAGTAAGATCATGACTTCTCCTGAGAAACAATGAATGCAGGAAGCCAGTGGGGTGACAAATTTAAAGTGATAAGAGGAAAAAAATTCTATCAACTAAGAATTGTATATTCAGCAAAACTATACTTCAGAAATGAAGGCAAAATAAAAACACCCCCAAATACACGCATACTAAGACATGTAAATCCACCCACATCTATATTTACATTAAATCTGAATAGCCTAAGCATCTCAACCAGAAGACAAACACTAGCAGGTTGGATTAAAAAAAAAAAAGCAAGATCTAACTAAAAGGTGCATAACAAGAGACAAACTTTACACTCAAAGACATAAAAGGTTGGAAATAAAAGGATAGAAAAAGATCTACCATGCAAACAACACGCATTAGGACAGCTGGAGTGTCTATACTAATACTACACAAAACAGAGTTTAAGACATGTTAATGGAGACAAACAGGGACATTTCACAGTGAAAAATGGGTCAAACATCAGGAATATATAACATTATATATTACAAAGATACACACACCTAATAACAAAGACCCAAAACACGTGAAGGGAAAACTGATAGAAATGTAAAAAGGAGACAAATCCACAATGACAGCTGGGACCTCAAAACCCAACTTTCAACAGCTGAGACAACAGTAGACAGAAAATCAGTAAAGATACAGATGATTTCAACAAGACCACCATACCACCTTGACCTCACAGATGTTTACAGAACACCCTCCTGTGTACCTCTTCAGCTGACTATTCATCTGTATCCTTTTTCATATACTTTATAATAAACTAGTAAACATAAGTAAATGTGTCTCTGAGTTCTGTGAGATGCTCTAGCAAGTTAATCTAACCCAAGGAGGGAGTTGTGCAATTCCTATAGCTTTTCTATAAAACAATAATGGTTCCTTCTACTGATGTGATGGCAGAAATGAAGCTGTTCTACAGGAAGGGGTCCCCCATTTCCTCCCTGAGGCCAGCCCTGAGTACCTGGTATCTTCACTGTGCCGCTGGAGGACGTGTCATCTGTGTAGGGATCGCTGCTCTCCACCACCACCAGCTGGGAGGACAGGCGGCCACTCTGTGATTCTGTGGCTACATCCTCCAACTCAGTGACACAGAGCTCCAACAACATATCAGCCACCTGCGGGAGGAAGCAGGGGACAAAGCAGGAAGACATCAGGATGCCAGCTCTGATCCAGATCTTTCTGCAGGGATGAGGCAGAGTGGGGCATTTGGGAGTCTGAGAAATCTACTTTAAATCAGGGCTCAGTTTCCTTACCTATAAAATCATGACAGGCTAGAGCTCACAGATATGCTTGGAGAGACCTAGGTACCAGAAGCCAGGAGGCACCTGACACACACAACATCCAACACAAACCAACTGATGAAACAAAAGGCCTCTGATTACAACAGCTTCTCCTGATACACAACCTGGTAAGGAAAGTCTGCCTCAGGAACAAAACTATCAAACGAAGGAGCAGAACAGTGACAAAAATGACCCAGATCCTAGAAGGTACTGGGGGTCAAGCAGGAGGGGGCAGGCATGGAGAGGAATGACCAAGCCACCCAGGTCAAACAGCAGTGGAGTCTCTGAAATGAGGGCTACAAATACGAGCACACCTGGGGGAGTCTCTTGACCTGAGACATTGAGAGCCAGCCCCCAGTACCACATTCTCCCTACAATCCATAATGTTCTGACCACATTTTAAAGTTTTAGTGATTCACACCATTTCAATGGTTAATACTGCTGACTATAAGCTCCCTGATTGTTATTTAAAATAAAAAAAGAGAATATGTTATTACAGTAGTAAAATAGTAAATTCCAAGTCTTTTAATTTAGAAAAAATAATAAAACTATTTTTTATTCTGTACTTCTCAGAAGTAAATGATTATTTTTATCTATTTTTCCTCCTATCATATTAGGTAACAAAAAGATTAGTCTAGTAAGCAGTTTTATTAATGACAAGCTAAGATCACTGCCATCCAGGCATTATCACCATAAATTCCAACGTTTCTCTATTTTTGAAGAGCCTCAAATATGAGGTCAGTGTAGGGCACAGGAGTAGAATCTTGTCACTGGCCAGGCAAGTTTGAAGACAATCCCATCTTTGTTTCTGTCTCCCCCTGAATCTGAGATGCTGATATCAAAGCTGAATGCACAGCCCACCAGGGCTATTCTGGGGTTTAGAAACTTTCTCTGCAAAGCCAGTCAGTCCCCCAGGAGAGGCAAATAAGCTCTGAGGAGAGGGTGACAGAGGGGTCATAGTTGTGGTTCTGCCCTAAGAGCACACAGGATCCAACATCATTTCTACCACCCATCAGCAACCTGAGTGTCTGAGGCACTTAACGACTTCTCAGAGCCTCAGTTTCCTTATCTGTAAACAAAGGGAACTCCTGTGTTCCATGCTGAGAAAAGGCACCAAGAAATAGACCTCATAGGTGTGTACAGACAAATGCTTGGCATTACTACTTTAAATCCAAGTCCTTTCCTCTCACAAATGCAGGAAACTTGTGAAAACAATGTTTTCAATTCACCTTGATGTCATCTCTGAGAATTAGTCAGTCAACTTGCCTCAAAAAATTAGAAAGTAGGAAACCTGTAATGTTTTAGTTCCTCCTGAATGCAATTAAGAAGTAACAGGCCCCTCAAACAGCCCCCAAACCATAACTATGATTTCAAGACCACTTGGCCATACCAAGTACTTTATGGTTATGGTGGTGGTGATACGGAGCTCAGAGGAACACTGATGACGCCCCTGCACAGAGCACATGGCACTGGCCTCCCTGACACGGCCAGCTCTGGAAAGGCAGAGAACAAGGCCACTGCTAAGCAAGAGCCCTTCAGGAAGCCCAAGGGCATCAGGACTGCTCAGTTCTGTTTCTAAGAGATACTGATAAAATTCTGACCGTACACACTAGACTAGCCACATGCAGCTACTGAAATATAAATCCATTAAACAACTAAATTAAATGAGAACTTCAGTGCCTCAGGTGTACTAGCTACATTTCAAGTGCTCAACAGCCAATGTGGCTGGTGGGTACCGGGTACAGAATACCACCATGGCCAGAAGTCCACAGAACTCAGTGCTAGCAAATATTAAAATCTATTTTTAATAGTTAAAATACTGTGGTATTATAGCATAAAAAATTAGATTAATGGAACAGAAAAAGAGTCCATAAAGGGACCGTAGATACATACAGAAATTTAGAATATGATAAAAGTGGTCTTCAAATGATGGTGGAAAACATGGATGATTCAATAAATGATGTTTGGGCAGTATGTTCACCGTCTAGGAAAACAAAGTTGAATCCCTAATTTATCCCCTACATAAAGTGCTCTCAAAAACGTAAATATAATAACAATTTAAGTCATAAAAATGATTAGAAGCAACCTGGGAGAAATCTTTAAACAATATCATGTTGGTAGCATATTTTCAGCATAACACAAAATCCAGAAGTCATAAATGAAAAAAACTGGCAGATTCGACTTTGTAAAAATTAGACATTTCTAAATTCTAAAATATCAAAGCGATTTCAAAACATAAAGTGAAAAGCACAGGAGACAGAGAGGGGACTCATATTTCCTGAAGCCCTTCAAGCCCAGGATGTGGGCAGCACCTCACACCTGCCCACCTGCCTGCCTGCCCATGGCTCAACTGGGGGTAGGCAGTGCCCAGGCCAGACACCAAGGCTGAAAGCACGTCCTTGCCCTTGTTCCCTGCCTGGCTGCACATAGACAGCTTGAGCAGGTCCACCAAGACACGTGTTTTGTCCACCACCAGCAGACTGTTGAACTCATCAAAGGTCTGAGGTTCTGGGCCTGATGCTTTATTTTGGCTTTCAACATCCTAAGAAGTCCAACAAATAAAATGAGGAACGATGTGTCCAGAGATAAACAGTCACCAGTTTACCCATAAACTCCAAGGATATCTCACAACTGCTGAGGAATAAGGAAGCTTATGAGGCATTTAAGACTGTGAAATACCATGAAATAAGAGACAACAGGCCCCTAAAATCTCCACCACCACCTACTATGCATTCAGGACCAAGTAACTATTTTACAAATTACCCACAGCAGCTGTCAGAAGGAATGACAATTTACACTGTGATCAAGTTCACAGCACAAGTGTTCCTTATAAGGGGAGGCTTGGAATGAAGTCACACCATGTAAAATCTATCCCCGCCCCCATCCATAGGGGATCATTGGGAGTTTTCTATCAACTAAATTTGTACATCATACTTTTACATGTTTTTCCTAGATCTTCTTCATAATTCCTTCCCAGGATCTTATTTAATGGACTCACTGGCATGTAACACATTGCCCATAATCTCTTGTTCCCAAGGCTCTTTGAGAAAGAAAATGTATGGGAGTCTTCTTTTTCTTTTTCTCATCCCCTTTTACTTCCCATTCACAGTGTGTCAGTTAAAACACACCACACCTGTGGTCACTGACCTCCCTTCCACATCAGCAAAGGGGCCGCCCATCTGCATCTCTGCCACTCCTCCACCCCACCTCCTGAGGATCCCCCACCCTGGGACAGCTGGCCCCCAGCCTGCTGCCCACCACACAAGAGCCTCTTGGATGCTGGCGGTGGGACTCAGCCTATAGAAAGGAACAGGGAGCCATCAGAGCTGGGAAATCCCGTAGCTTTTGAGCTCAGGAGTGGGAATCACTGAGACCCCATGCTGAACAGGGGAGAACCTGGTTCGTCTCAGTTTCACAGGCAGAGTCCAGCTCGCCAGAGGAAGAACAAGGTGGTGGAGATGCCACCTTCTCTCCTCCCTTGCTTCTGGGATCTCAGTGAAACCTGACTGCCAAACACAACTGAACTGGGGGAAGCACAAGTCCCACCAGGAACCTTAAGTGGAATGTGACCCATCTGATATGCAAGTGCCATCAATGCCCAAGTTGGCCCTAGAAACCAGAGCTCTCTGAGGTGGGAGCACATTTTTTTCCTGTAAACAAACAGACCCTGCTCCCACCACTGAGTGAAGACCTAGGAAATCAGCACATGAAACTCACCAGAAACAATGACATTCCGGACTCTCACTCACTGAAGAGCAGCAAAACCATTCAGTGGAATATGCGAATCATATACAACAAGAAACAGTATCAACATTTTTTTGGTAGGGGTATTTGAGAAAAAAAGAGAGAGAGAGAGAGAGAGAGAACAAGTCTCAGGGAATTGCTAAAAAATAAAATCACTAGCTATATCTCCTTGAAAGTGAATTATAGCCCAAAGCTAACATGAAGATTAATTTGCCATAATTTATGAATCAAATCAAAACTGCAATGGTAGGAATTTAGGGGTATAACTTGGATAATGTCTATGTCTCATAAATTGGTGGGAAAGAAATGATACCATCCCTCTTCTCCCTAAAAGCAAAAATTTCCCACAACTCAGAATAATTTCTGCATTAAACCCTCATCCTAGAAGATTGCCAAGTATCAGAAGCTGAGTTCAGACACCTAATTTATAAATAGCAAATTTCTTATTACCACAGATGGTTATGAATAATTCCCACAGGACATATTTCTGTCAGCAGTAACACTACAATAAATCAAGAGTTCCAAATGTAATTGAAAATAATGTGTGTTTGTTCCCAAGCTGGATGTGCTGGTGGGGAGACAGTGTGGGCAGGGAGAGGGGGCCTGGCACAGGAAACACCAGAGCAGGCTTGGGAGGGTGCCCACTGGTGTGACAGAGCCAAGCCAAGTGGACTGTGTCCCTGCTTTGGGCCACCTGGCCTGGGGGGTAGGATAGGGGAGGTCACAGGTCCAAGCAGGGTGAGAGGTCATCCCTGCAGAGGGCAGACTGGTTTTGAGTGCCAGAAGCTGTGCAGGGGAAGGAGATGCCCATGTGGGAGAGGAGAGGCAGCCAAAATGGGAGGCGGGCTACCTAAGGGGAAGCTATGGAACTGTCCATAAAGGGCCAGGCTTCTCATTTTCAGAGAAAAGAGTTATATATACAAAAAGGTAGAAAGCTAGAATGAATCCTTACAGTTATTAGAATTGACTGTACTGCTGGGAACCAGTGGTTTTCAATATATGTAGATACATAACAAAGCAAATATTAATATAACTCACTAACTTACTGTGTGGGTACACGTGTACACACACACATGCATGCACACACACACACACACACACACACACACAACACACACACACACACATAATTCCCAGCTCTATCTACTAAGAGAGTTGTGACCAGCAAACTCCCAATAGCAACGAGCACACAAAGGTCCAGATCTTGGCTTCTAAATACCACTCCCCACTAAAAAGAACCAAGGCTTCTTGGAGGAACATCTAATTTCTGTGCTGAACCATAAAACATCTTGTTGAACCTAGTATTCTGTGTTGTGCTAGGAAGCAAGTAAACAAAGAATGATGGGAACATGTTAAAAGAACAGATAAAATTCTACCAAATATTCTTAAAACTTTTAACACCAATCCTTCACAAACTCTTCTAAAAAACAGAAGAAGAAGGAACACTGCCTAACTCATTCTAGGAGGCCAGTGTTAATTACACTGTTACCCAAATCAGGCAAAGACGTCATAAGAAAACTGTAGCTCAGTAAGCCTTATGAATACAGGCACAAAAACTAGCAAAAGAGCAAAGCAATCCAGCAACATATAACAGGATTATACACCTAAAATACAGGAAGGGAGAGAGCAAGGATAAACCCTGTGGTGTTGGACAGAAATTGACAGTACTGGTTTGAACCACTCATGGTTTTCACTATACAGGTGATGTCAATGGAGAGATTTGGCATAAGTGGGCATGTGTGCGTGTCTGTTTGCTGAGAAGGCCTAAACCCAGGACACCCAGGAGTAATCAGCTTACCAAGTTCCCAGATCTTGTTTCTAAGTCCTATGATCCACCAAAAGGAACCAGGGCTCCTTGGAGAAATGGTTGATTCTGGCGCAGGGCCAGGGCAGGTGAAAGATGAGATTGGAACACATTATTGTACCAGAAAGTAAGGAAATGCTCAAAGAATTATGGGGAGACATCAGAAGGACCAATCAACAGAAAAGGGCTCACAATTGCCAAGTCTGGGACAATTTGGGTGTCAAATGATGAGAGTAAAGCATGTCATTATTTGAGTAAAACAGGATCCCCATGAATCTATACCAATGTAGACAGAGAAGATGAGAAGGGAAAGCTCTCCCTTACAGAAGAACAACAACAGTCCAAAAAGGACAATGAACTTTGAAAAATGACCACTGAACAACCACCACAGTGATATTGGACTCAGCTAGAATCATCACAGATACTACAAACTGGCAGGGACAAGATATCAGCACAGCCTCCAAGCATCTCCCATGAACACTTACTACCATTCTACTAACTTCCAGTGGAGAAACCTGGCAGATACTTCTGACCAAGTGGTAAGACCTCACACCCCCAGTTATGCAGCACATCACACACCCACTGGGCTGCACTGGAAAGGACTCTGCATCATTCCTGTGGTGTTTCTGACAAAAGGAAGGACTGAAAAAGTGTTGCATACTGAAGATCAAAGAGACCACACTCAACCCTGGGCTGGGTCCGAGACTGATAAAGGATGCTACTGGGGCAGCGAGCAAAACCTGAGTACAGTTAGAGAATGTAGGTGGACGGTACACAGGAGTGTACCATGCTCTTTCTATGTCCTACTTCTGCAACTTGTGTGTACATTTAAGACTATTTCAAAATAAAATGGTAAAGAAGAAAGCCCCTTGACCTTTTTAGTTTTGGTCATGGTTTCTGCAATGATGCTGGCAGCTCCTGGGTCATCTGCCACCAGGACAAATGGCCCAGAAGAAGCTGAGGAAGCAGATGGGGTCACTGCAGAGGGGGTCACAGCATCCTCAGAAGAGACAATCTAGTTCAAAAACAGAAGAGGAGAAATTCAGCAACGTGGCAAACTTCCCACCCACCTCTAAAAGCCTTATCTAAATAAAACCCTTTGGGCCACCTGGAGTATTCCAGATTTTATAGACATAATGAAGCATTTATGCCACTAGTCACCACCTGCAATGGGGTCTGGGACAGGCCTGCAAAGCCAAAGCACACTCATATTTAGGAAAACCTATTAATATTCACAACATGTCACATGAAGATGATTAAAATGAGCTCACATCTCTTCCTCCAAAGTAAGTTACAAAATCTTTTAGCTTTCAGGGTTCAGAGCTGCAGATAAAGGACTGTGGCTTGAGGGGAGGGTACAGCTCAGTGGCAGAGCTCATGCTTAGCATGCACGAGGTCCTGGCTTCAATCCACAGTACCTACCCTAGAAATAAACAAATAATTCTAATTACCTAATCCTCCCAAAAAATAAATTTAAAAAAGGGACTGTGGGCTTGCATTTAGCAGCTTTTTAAAAGAATGTTTCCATTTAAAGCACTAAGAAAGCCTCCTTTTTAAATAGAATATTTTGTCTTTCAAGCCAAAACTCACAGCAGGAGCACAAACACTCTGTGTTAAGGGAGAGAGCGACATGCACGTCACAAGACGTGAAGCAGCTGCCTTCTCCTCCCTGACCTAAGGCTATGTCCTCGCTCTTCCGTGCACTTTTACCTCTCCTCTCTTTTTCTGCCACGGATTTGGATCCAGCCTGTCTTCAACATCGACAGCCAGCACACATTCCTCTCCATTCATGGGACTGGCCATGTCAGACACATTGGAAGGGGGTGCCGATGAAGAGAACGAGGGACAGTACCCCAGGGCAACCATGCCAGCCAGCATCAGGGCCCCGACCATGGCGTCTCTATCAGGAGAGCGAGCCAGGCCTTGGGAAGCTGCCCATCACCACCTGTGAGGCAGCAGGGTCAGGGCAGGACAAGTACTCTACCAGAGCACTCACTTTATAGGATAAGCATAAAGGAGTCTTAGACAAAAAATGATTGTTATTACCATGTATCCTCTGGCTAAAAGCTAAAATACTTAGTCCTGATTGTATTTATTGAATGACCACAGTGATGACTGAGGAGAAACTGCCAACATAAAAATCCAAGCAGGAAAAGTGCCTGACTGTCCCTGTGAAATCTCCCGGGGTTGGTGGAAGATTGAGGGTAATTTTGTTGTTTACTGAAAGCCTGAACACCAGGGCACCTCATGTGAGGCAGCAAGGACTAAGAATCCTATCAACGACTGAGTCAAGTTTCTGTGTGAGTATTTCTTTCTACTCATCAGGCCCATAACCAGGATACACGGACAGGTGGGCCACTTCCTCAGGCTGTGAGAAAACAGGGGCAGAAGGACAGAAAAGGTAACACTGGCAAAACTTTTCCTTATCCAGAGTGAAGGGGAGGACAAGGGTCTGAAACCGTACTGTGTATCAGTATCAACTTATTCTTCTCTCATCTCCCCTAATATGTTTAGAGGTTATTGGCCATAAGGAATAATGAAACTGTTCTTTAACTTGATATTGTAATTCACATTTCAACTTCATTCAAGAAAGCACAAAGATACCATCATTCACCAAAAGGTATATTATCTAAAACTCACAATATTTAAAGATGATAACCTAACATTCTCCTAGACATTTGATCAATCAAATGACTACAAAAACCCAATGCTTACATAATTGTGGGATTTCAAAAGTCAGCAAACAAGCCTACCTGGCATACATGATTTGCAGGGCCATCAGTATATGAGACAAGCCCTGCTGTTTGGCCAGATTTCCACCTAATGACAGGAGAATTTGGCAAGAGAAGGGCAATTTGGTTTAGAATTATTTGCACCACTGATTTTATTACTGGCAGCAGAAGAATCAGCATCTGAAGGCACACCTGAAAAGAAAAATAAAGTTTGGGTTCAATTCTTAAGATTACAGTTTGCTCCATTTCCTGTAATTTGACCTGTAATTTGTAAAACACATTGCAGAATGCATTTTCCTTTTTCACAGATTAAGTATCAGGTTCATTATTATCTTTCAGAGTTAAAAAATACTACACTTCTCTAAAGAAGCTACTTTCAGCAAAGGCTCACTATAACTGCAAAAAGATGTAAGTCCCTCTGCAGAATGCACTTACAGCAATTTAGCTGTACATATGTCAGCTGTGAAAACACTACTACAATAACTACCTGTGTGTTTACCTGTCGTTGAAATGCAAGACAAAAAGGAATCCAAAGCAACATCAAAAAGGCAAGATTTCACAATATACAATCCTAGTGGACACATGTTCCAGCTCACTGACCCGAGGGTTCCCAGACCTCAGCAGAGGGAAGGCACCAGGTGGAGTCCAGTGGTCTCTCTGGGCACAGGAGGCAGAGCTCAGAGCCAGGGAGTCCAATGTTGCCCAAGCTAAATGGACTGGATGCAAGGGGAAAGAGCTGCCCCGAGAGCACCCTGGAGACTGTGCCGATATCCCCTCACCCAGCTGAGGGTGCAGCAGAAGCTGATGGGTGCCTACATGAAAGGGCACTGCCCAAAGCCAGAAAAGAACTGCAGGAAAGGACTGTGCAGGGGCATGCCAGCTGGGAGGGCACAGAGGGCCCAGCACAGTGCCTTGCTCCCATCAGCCAGATGGGAAGACCTCACCGTTCACCAGGCACTGAGTAGAACACCCAGTGGTGCAGAACAACTAGCCCCAGACTGACATCAGGTCTGAATCCACTTAACAAATCCAAAGCCCAAGACCCAAAGGGGTCAGACTACTCCAGAGTAACTTAACTATATCTAAGCTCAAGAAAGTTTATAGACATACAAAAATCTCCAGAAGCATTCAGAGTAAAATCTACAATGTATAGCATCTAACTAAAAGTTACCAGGTGGACAGAAAGGCAGGAAAATATCTGTGATTCAGAAATAAGAAAAATCAATAGATCTAAACAATCCAGAGCTGACATATATCTTACAATCAGCAGGCAAGTTAAAACACTTATTATATCTTTATTACATATGTTAGAGAACCAGAAACATGGAAATCAAATTTCTAGGGGAGGATGGGGTGGATGGGTATAACTTAGTGTGCTTAACATGCATGAGGTCCCAGGTTCAATTCCCAGTACCTTCCACTGAAAAAAAGAATAAAAATAAATTAACTAATTTTTAAAATAATAATAATTTTGACTATACTTCAATAAAAACAAAGAGTTAATAGGTGACCAAGTCTTACCTCTTTAAAAAAAAATCTAGGGCAGGAAGCTACAATGTCTGTGACCAAAATAATTTGGTAACATTAACAGCATATTAGAAAATGAAGAAAAGACTAGTTTATTTGAAGATATAGCATAGAAACAATCCAAAATGAAATACAGAAAATAAGTTAAAAAATGAACAAAGTGTCAGTAATCTGTGGGGTAATTTCAAGAGACCTAATATACATGAAACTAGACCTCCCAAAAGAGAAGAGAGAGAAAGGTACAGGAAAAAACTTTTTGAAGAAACAATGACTGAAAATTTTCCAAATTTAATGAAAATTATAAACCCAAAGATTCATGAAGGACACTGAACTACAAGTACACAAACCATGAAGATAAAAACCAGGAAAATCAAGAGAAAATCCTGAAAGTAGTCTGAGATAAAATATGTGTTAGGTACAGAAGAGCAAAGGTAAGAATGACAGCAAATTCTCAATGAAAACAATGTCAACCCCCAATTTCACACCCAGCTAAAATATACTGTGAACACAGAACAAAACAATGACTTGTTCAGACATAAAAAGCTGAAAGGATGAACCCCAGATCTGAACTACAAGACATGATAAAGGAAGTCCTTCAAGGAGAGGGAAAATGATGCCAGATGGAAGCACAGGTCTCCACAGAGGAATGAAGAGCACTGGAAAAGGTAACTACATGAGCAAATACAGAGACTTTATTTTCTTATTATTTACTTTATTTAAAGAGGTAACCTAATGTATAAAAAATTAATAAAAATACTATCAAGTTCACAACATACACAGAAATGTGTAGCAACAATAGCACAAAGGCGGGGAGGGAAGAAATAGAAATATACTATTGTATGATTCATTTTCTATATGTGAAACAGTGTAATATCACCTGAAGGTAGACTATGGTAATGTTACATGTGCATGGTATACATCCTAAAGTGATCACTAAAATAACATAAGTTAGAGCTCAAAGAAAACAAAGAAGAAAAAATAAAATCATAAAGAACAATTAATTCAAAGTCAGAAAAAGAGAAGGATGAGAACAATGAACAGCTAGAACTAATAGAAAACAAACAGCAGGATATTGAAAGAAAACAAATGCATCAATAATCATATTAAATGTAAGTGGAATAAATACCCCAATTAGAGACTGTCAGAGAAAAAAATTAAAAAGCAAAATCCAACTATATATTGCCTACAAGGAAGCTTCTTGTAAATAGATAAATAGGTTAAAAGTAAAAGAATGGAAAAGATGTACCATAGTTCATCATGGTATATGGAATACCATGGTTTAAATATTACATAGCATTGATCAAAAGAAATTTTATTGTATCATATTATCTACATTAGTATCAGACAAATTTGATTTTAAAGCAAAAATTTCAAAGCAAAGAGATAAAGAGGGTAATTGGTCATAATAATAGCAGTCAATTAATCAAGAAAAGAAAAATAAATGTTTACTTAGAAAAGTAGGAAGAGCCTAAGCCAACTGACCTAAGCTTTTAGAAACAAAGAATTAATAAAGATTAGAGCCAAGAACAGTGAGATAGAAAACAGAAAAAAATGGAGAAAATCAAGGAAACCATAAGCTTGTCCTTTGAAAAAATTTAATAAAACTTATCAACCTCTAGACAAACTGGAAAGAGAAGACACAATTACCAACATAAGGAATGACCACTGACATCACTACAATCTGCAAATGTTACAAGAAAAGTAAGAAAATATTGAGGCCAACCTGATGCCAATAACTTCAACTCCCAGTCAAAAACATAAACTTAACTAGAAAAAGAAACAAGATAACCCTGAAGCTATTTAAAGGAATTAAATTTGTGGTTAAAGTAATAAAGAAACCACACAAAGAAAATTCTAGGCCCAGATGGCTTCACTGGTGAATTCTGTTGAAATAACACCAATTCTACACAAGTTAAAAAGGAAAACTGAAGTGGGAATGTTTACCAATTTATTCTATGAGGCCAGCCAGAGAATAGAAAATTACAGACTAATATTATCATGAACAGAGAGGTAAAAGTTCTTACCCTAATTTTTTTTAGCAAACTGAATACAAGGTACAAAAGAATAACCCATAAGTCAAAATTAAATTCTGAAAACAAATTTTAAAAACTATATAAAACTGAATGAAAAAGAAAATACAATATACCAAAATTGGAGACATGTAGCTAAAGTAGTGGTGAGAGGATAATTCATAGTACTGAATGTTTACATTAGAAAACAGGTCTCAAATCAATTACCTAAACTCTCACCTCAAAAAACTAGAAAAAGAATAGAAAATAAACATTAAAGCAAGAGTAAAGATGAGACTATAAACCAATAAACTGAAAACAGATAAACAACAGATAAAAATCAAAGAAACAAAAAAGCAGCAAAGTGGGGTTTATTCAAAATATGGAAGACTGACTCAAAATGCTGTACATGAATATCCATAGCAGGTTTTATCTGTAATAGCCAAAAACTAGAAATAATCCAAATGTCCTTAAAAATAGCAATTCTATTTCTACACACTAGCAAGGAGCAACTTGAATATTTCTAGATAACAGCAAAGAATAAAACAAATTTTTAAAATACCACTTGTAACAGGATGAACAATATGAAATACTTAGGATTAAATATAACAAAAGATATGCAAGGCCTATACACTGACACTGCAAAATACTGCTGAGAAATAGTAAAGATTTCAACAAATGGGGAGAAATCCTACATTCATGTGTTGGAAGACTCAATACTATGAAGCAATTTCAAACTGATCTGTATTCAGTGCAATCAAAATCTCAAGTAGGTTACTTTATAAAAATTGACAAGCTGATTCTAAATGTTATATGGAAAATGCTAAGGGCCTAGAATACCCAAAACATACTTTAAAAAGAACAAATCTAAAGAATTAGCAAAGCCTGAATTCAGTCTTTTATAGAGCTGCAGTAATCAAGACCCTGTGGTATTGGCAACAAAACACAAAAATAAATCAATGAAACAGAACTGAGAATCCAGAAATAGATCCACACATACATGACAACTGATTTTTGACAAAAGTGCAAATTCTTTCAATAGAGAAGCAATAGTTTTTGTCAACAAATGCAACTGAAACAACTGAATATTCCTACACCAAAAATGAATCAATAAAATTCAATCCATATCTCACACCATATATGAAATTTAATTCAAGTTCAAGCATATGCCTAAATATAAAAAACTCTAGAACTCTAATAGGAAAACACAGGAAAAGAATCTTTATGATCTTGACTTAGGCAAAGGTTGTTAGACACAACACCCAAAGTATGATCCATAAAAGATAAAACTACATCAACTGGACTTTATCAAAATTGACATTTTCTGCCCTTTAAAATTCACCCAAGAGAATGAAAAGACAATCCACACTGGGAGAACATATGTGCAAATCATATATCTGATGAAAGACTTGTACCCAGACTACATAAAGAATGTTCAAAACTCATTAATAATAAAACAAACAACCTAGGTTTAAATACAAGCAAAAGATATGAACAGACAGTTCAACAGAGAACATATTTGGATGATAAATAAACAAGATGCTCAGCTTCATTAGTCATGAGGGAAATGCAAAGTAAAACCACAATGAGACACCACTACACATCCACAAGAATGGCTAAAATTAAAGACTAGCCATACCAAGTACAGACGAAAATATGGAGGAGCTTTGGAACAAGCCCTTTGCAAAGCAGCTTGCAGGTCTCTTAAGAAGATAAACATGCACCTACCATGTGATCCAATCATTCCTCTCCTAGGTCCTTACTCTAGAGGAGTGCAAGTGCATGTCCATGTAAGACTTGTGCACAAATGTTCACAGCAATTTTATTTATACAGCCCCCAAAATTGGAACAACCCAAGAGTCCGCCAACTGGCAAATGGAGGAACAGACCGCAGTACACCAATAAATAAAATGCTATTCAACAATTGAAAAGAATGAAATTTTGATGCAATGTGGATGAATCTCAAAATAATTATGGGGAGTGAAAAAAGTGAGATTAAGAAAAAGAGTACACACTGTATAATTTCATTTACATCAAACTCTAAAAAGGCCAGTTGATCTATAGTGACAGGAAGCACTTGGTTTTCAGGGCCTCTATCAGCCAGGGCTTGTCACAGTTCCTAGAGGAAGATCAAATAATATTCCCTATCATCAATTCAGCCTTTTGGAAAGAAGAAAAATAAGGACATTTACACGGATCCACATTTTGTCACAACCACAGCTCTAGATCAGTTGAACTATCAAACCTTAAAACAGAACGTGTGAGGCCAAATCACATTCACGGAGATTTTTTTAAAATATATTTTTCAGTTCCATTTTCATAAATAACCTCTTCTACTCAATTTTCTACAAAATAACTTTCAAAATACCTTCACTCTTATTATCAGTAACAGTTTATTATTAGCACATAAAGAAAATATTCTTACATTCTGCTGAAGTGTCCGAGTTTGCCATCATCACCTTCACCCCAAGAAAACACTTTCCCATCAATGGTTAAAGCCAGTAGCATGCTGCCCACCTGCAACATTCACAGAAAGGGGACTGCCCAAGCTGGTTTACCAAAAGTTAATGGCATAACTACCCCCTGTGCCTGGCAGCCAGTATGGACTCAATCAATCTGTGTTGAATAAATGAGTAAAGAGGATCAACATTTCATGGTGACAAATACATAAAATAAGTGAATTATTATTAAACTACAAATTGGAAACCCCAGAAAGAGTTTTACTTGCAGCAAAATAATGCTATTTATTAATGGGGTTGCTGCTATGTTAAATATAGAAAAGATCAAAATTCAGATGATCAGGTAAATTGTCAAATGCAGTGGCAATTATGCTTTTGAGAAATGCACCCCCACAGTGGGATTACTTAAGCAAAAGTACCATTGATTGCATTTAAGGCACTATGCTCATGCTCCCCAAAGTAACCTGCTCATGCTCCTCCCCCAGCATGGACCATCCTCCCAGGCTGTCCACCCCACTCAGGACTGAGGACTGTTTCCTCTGTGACTGGTGTCTGCCAGCTCCTAGGCTCCCAGCCCCCAACACTCATCCCACCACTGATGAAGCCCATGTGATCAAGGGCCACGTGCTCTGCTCATGTTCAACTTGCTCATACAACTTGGCTGCCTCTAGTAGTAAACCATGAACAGATGTGTCACCTCCATATCTAAGCCTAGCTAGCACAGAGCCTGGGACACAGCAAGTGCTCGGGTGACTGGAGCAGAAACAAAACACCCAGTCATCTAGTGACTCCAAATGCTATCTTTCTCAAAATTCTCATTTTTCAACAAAAACACCTGTCTGTCAGGTTAAATGCCATGATAGTTTGCAAGAAAAAAAACTTGTAACTATGTGTGAGGATGGATGCTAACTAGACTTACTGTGGTGATCATTTCACAATATCTACAAATACCAAATCATTATATTTACACCTGAAACTAATATAATGTTATATGTCAATTATAAAAAGGTAACTAATGGGGGGTGGGTAGAGCTTCAGTGGTAGAGTGCACATTTAGCATGCACAAGGTCCTGGTTCAATCCCCAGTACAGCCATTAAATAAATAAATACATAAATAAATAAACCTAATTACCTCCCCCCTATTAAAAAAAAAAGGTAACTAATGAGTCTTAAATATACTAATAATTTTAGCAACCTTTGACTGGATTAGCTTCAGCACAATAGGCTAATTCACTGCTACCACATTTGCAGAAAGCAAATCATGTCATGTTAGTTGTTTATCAAGTACTCACCCTACAACCATGGATTACTGTCTTTTCCCAATTTTTCCAGCAAATGTAGGAGTTATGAGGCATACCGACCGGTAACGGTGGCTTCTCTGATTGACCTCCCAAGATTGGTAGGCCTGCTATTTGACAGATACTGGGCTGGGCTTGGAGGGTACCACTGTCAGCAAGAACAAACATGAATTCCTACACACATGGAACTCACAGCCTCAGGAAGCAACATGCACAACAAACACAGACACACACCAAAAGTGGCTGAAATGTGTTGATGTGCATATGTGTGCATAAGCTTGCATTTGCTGCGTGCTCAATTTGAAACAGCTCTGCCAGTGACCCCACTCACCTCCATGGAACCACACACCTCCAGACTGTGAATCACTGTTTTAAGTGCTAGAAGAGAGTTAAACTTTGGAACATTCTACAAGAGAATTTTTCCAAAGCTAATTAATTAGTCATTGACATACTATAAGAAAAGCTGTCTAGGAAGAGATTAGGAGGCCTAAGTAGAGTCCTAAATATGGGACCAGCGACATAATTTGTGAGTACTGGTGCAAAATGAAAAAATGTAGGGCTTCTCGTTCAAAGATTATTCAGAATTTCAAGGCAGTGACAACAGAGCATTTAAATTAAGCCTAGTGCCCTCTGTGGCTGCACAGGTCATACCCCCACAAAACCTTCGTGGCTTCCATGTTTACTGGGTGTGCAACATTTACCCAGTCACTTAACCTACCTCAGCCTCCTTACAGCTATAACATTAGGGGAGGGGAGAAAAGACTTCCAGCTTCTCCCCATAACTAACATCTGTGTTTCTCTGTGAAGGAGCTGGATCATTAATTTGCAGAGAGTTCTTTTACATGGTTATATAACCATCAAAATTCTATGACTCATAGCTAATATTAAAAACTCACATATATTATAGTATTTCACATTCAGCCATATAAATGGTTTTTACCTCTATACACCACCTTAATTTTGTCTAGAAGAAAAAAAAAATCTCAAAACCAGAGTTCCAAGTTTACTATTTTCCCATGTATACCATTTAAATCTGAAATACCCAATTGAGGTCTCTGTCTATAAAGCAATTTTGCCCATAGTAAAATGTCTCCTTGCATAAAATAGATATTTTCTTTTTTTCCAATCCCTGAAAAATTATCTATTCAGAATTAGCTTCCACATATGGTACAGCATCTAGATCTGATCCAGTTAAAAGGAGGGCAAAATGTCAATTTGAGAGTGAGTTAACCCTTTTATTCTTCCCACTTAGCATTTAGCCTAACAACATAACTGATAGCTATCTAAACAAAGGGTTCTTAATTTGGAGTCCTATGGAAAGAATTTGGGGAAGTAATTAACTTGAATGGAAAAAATTATATCTTCATTTTCACCAACCTCTAACTAACATTTAGCATTTCCTATAATTATGAATGTAGGCAACAAACCACAAGAGTATTAGCAGTAACTAAGTATGACTTGATCACCAGTAAATATTATACATATTTTCATATCATATTATAGTTATTGCAGATATTTTAAAATATCATTTATGTCCAACACTACCTCAAAATAGAAAGTTGTTGGATCCATGAATAGATCTTCTGTTTTAATGTATTAGTAAAAAGAAAATCATATATGTTATTATAACACAAAATTGGCTTTTATACTGAAATGAGTATATTTCAATATAATTGGCTACCTCTGTAATCCTAAGTATCTCATTCTATGCATTTTAAAACTTAGTTGTGAGGAAAGGATCCACAGACTTCACCAGACTACCTGAAGAGTCCACAGCACAAAAAAAGATGAATAAACTCTGGGAAAAAGAAGTCACAGAGCTCACATGACAATCAAATAGAAACAACTATACTGTCTCAAAAATAGTAAGAGATCTATTCAAATAAAAGACAGTCTTTAAAAATGTTGGTTCAACTGCAATATCTGCATTATAACAAAATTTTTGTGGTTTTAATAATTTTAACTTGACAACACCAAGAACGCCAAAACAGAACAGATTTTACTGTTGTTGGCTGGGGTAGGGTGGGAGGTCTTGCTGTTTTGGTTTTTGTTTTTGCGCATGTGACCGGTAGGATTTGACATGAAAAAACATAACACAGGTACATGTTTTTACACCACTGTCTAAAATGTTATTTGGATTGGTACCTGGGATGACAGTAGGTTACAATCAATGAACAGTCCTCTTCCAGTTTTATATCTGTGTATCAATCCAGCCATAATGGCTCCAAATGCATAAAGGCCAGTGGCAAGATCAGCCATGGCCACTCCTGGATGAACGGGATCGCCATCCTGATTTGAGGGGTGGGTGGAGAAAAACAAAGAAATTGAAAATTAAAACCATCATATGATTTCTCAAACATTCTAATGTCAAGTAGAAGAAAGCACTGCATATCATGTGCACACACATACATACGCACAAAACAAATACAACAAACTGCTACTATAGATAATTGTTGGTGGTGAGAATTTATTTATATTTACTGTACATTTATCATATTTCTCAACCCACTCCCATCAACCAAACTACATGAAATAAAAGATTTTTAAAAACATGTCTGAAGTTTCTTCTTGATATATTTTACCTTATTTGTACCAAAAAAGTTAATAATTGAATTTGAATTTAAATGAGTTAATCTGCTAGAGAGGAAAGAGTTAAAGAAGTATTTTTTTTTCCTGTTGTGTAAGAGACTCTCCCAGGAAAGAAGAAAGCAGAAGACCTGGTCCAATCTCCTTATAAGCATGCTAAAAACTGGCAAATATACTAATGGTATTTGCTTTAAAAAAAAAGAGTATTTATCTATAAAAGGCTTTTAGCAGGACACTCCTGGTTTACAATGACTATGGTAAACAAACCTAGACTCTATAGACTTATGGGGCACAAGGCATGAGCTCTGCAACTACCTGTGTGTAAAATGGAAATGTGTCACAGCCCATCAGTTCCGAGTTACATGAGGTAACCCTTGAAATTCCTTTTGATCATATCTACTTCTGTGGGATTGAGAATTTTGTCACTGTGCGAAGAAAAGATCTGGGGCCTCTCTCAATGCCCAGAAGCTCTTTCTGCTTCTCCTGTGTCTTTTGATTGCTTGTATCCTTAAAATTACAAGTAAAGCTTGAATTGATTAATGTCTCCAATTCATGTAGGTCTGATTTGACAATCCAATCCTTCACCACATGTAAAGGTATTAGAATAATGCCAGGCAAACAATAAGTACCCCATAAAAATTAGTTACCAAAATGTTCATCAACATTATTATTAACCACTGTTGTATCAGACAGTTCTTATTTTTCACTACCTTGAATTCTGCTAAGTCCTTCATTGCATGTAATACCTAAAAAACCTACATTTCACATTTCATCTGGTTGATACGTTCATTCATTTACTTCCTTATTCATTAATTCCAGCTGATGTTCAGTCATTTTCAGAAGCTAATTTTTCCTTTTCTGAAGCTCATACATAAACTATGTTAATCATCTTACAAGACAGATAAATATGTTAAAATCAAGTAAGTGAGACTATACAGTGAGTAAATATATTTCCCTGATTTTCAAAACTATTTCAAAGAACTTATTGACATAAAAATTGGAAACTTCTGGGAGGCTTCTATTTTTATTGGCAAAACTTGTAGTGGCTTGAATCCATAAATTTAAAACTAATTTTGTCATTTGGATTTAAGATTATTTAATGTATTAAAACTGAGAGTCCAAATTTGTTTATAGACATCTGCTCTCTTACTATAATATAAATACAATAATGTTATCTGCTATACTTCTCAGACCAATAGGAATAAATAATAAATCCTTTATATTATATCTTAAATTTCCTGAAAAGCAGAGACTATACCTAATATTCCAAAAACAACATTACATAATCTATAATATTGTGAGATGTATAAACATTAAGTAAACATTGTCATCCATCTTTAGAGACAACATTGTCACTGTAAAACATGACCTTTTGTGCCAAATAATTTTAATGAAATACTAATTAAAAGAGGCTTTTTAACACACTTCAGATTCAAAGATACAGACAGGCTGAAAATGAAAGCATGGGAAAAGATATATCATGTAAACAGCAACCATGAGAATGCTGGAGTGGCTATATGAATATCAGACAAAACAGACTTTAAAAAAAATTGGGAAAAAGAGAGATTTTTATCATGCAAAAAGGGTCAGTGACTCAGAAAGATATAATAATTATAAGCATACATAGACACAATAATAAAGCCACTAAAAGTGAAAGACTTGAAGGGAGAAATAAACCCCTTAGGAATAATAGTAGGGATGTCAATACTGAAATATGAATAGTGAGTAGAACAACTAGATAGAAGATCAAAAAAGAAATTAAAATTTAAACAACACTATAAGCCAAGTATACTTAATGGACACAAAATGCAAATTCTCAAGTGCACATGAACATTCTCTAGGATGGACCATATCCTAGACCATAAAACAAGCTAAAATAAATTTTAAATGAGTGAATTTATACAAAATACATTCTCAGATCACAATGGAATGAAATTTAGAATCAATAACAGAGGCACATTTGGGAAACTCAAAAGTACATATTCAATAAACAACATTCTCCCAAAATAACAATGAGTAACAGAGAAAGTCATATAAGAAATTAGAAAATACTTTAAGATAAATACTTTAAGAAATTAGAAAATACTTTAAGATAAATACTTTAAGAAAGTAAAGGCACAACACATCAATATGTATGGATATAGTTAAAGCAGTATTTGAGGGAAATTTAGAACTGTAGGTACCTATATTAAAAAAGAAAAAAGATCCTGAATCAATTACCTAGCCTTCTACCTTAAGACATGGAAAAAAAAAGAGTAAACTAAACCCAAAGCAAGTAAAAGGAAGGAATAACACATTAAAGCAAAAAATGTCAGTAGAGAAAAGTGACACAACAAAAAGTTGGCTCTTTGAAAAGACTAATAAAACTGGGAAACTTATAGCTGAACTGTTCAAGAAAAAAAACCAGAAGATTCCAATTACTAACATCAGCAATGAAAGAAGGAACATCACTAACAATCTTGCAGAAATAAAAAGGATTATACGGGAACACAATGAAAAACTGTGCACCAACAAATTACACAACCAAAGTGAAATGGATAAATTCCTAAAAAGACATAAAATACTGAGGATGGCTAAAGAATAAACAGAAAAACTGAATAGATACACAACAATTAGAGAAACTGAATTCATAGTTGAATTAGTAAACACAAAGCTTCCGATGATAACAGAAAAGACCTTTTTTTTAGCCTCAGTCTTGAATTCTACCTCTTTACAAAAACTTACAAACCTGGATAAGTAGGAAACACTTTTCAACTCATTCTATGAGGCCAGTAAAAACTGAAGTCAAACCACACAAAAACATCAAAGGAAAATAAAACTACAGACCAATATCTTATGAATGTGAACACACACACACACACACACACAACTCCTCAACAAGACAAAAAACAGGTCTCCTGCTGTAATGTTGTGTATAATTCCATGCTCTTCAAAGTGCTTCAACATAACGCTGTTACATTTAACTCTCAATAATAATTCTGTAAGTACCATTATTATCCCTATTTTATAGATTATGAAAGGAAGATTTAGGTGATAATTTAACTTACCGAAGTCACAGAGAGCAAATGATACAACTGGAACTGGGACGCAGGAATTCTGACCCTGAAGCTTCTGTCCTTTCACTACCAACTTGCCTCCATATATTATTCTAATTCATCATCTCTCCTTTTCAGACAATCACAGAAAGCAAAAATGGTAAATGTGTGAGTTGATTTGTCATTTCTACAGCTACAATTAAGAAATGATCAGTCCTGATATGAGATGGCTTGTTCTATACAGTTCTAGTGAATGGCAAGCAGTCTAATGCATCTACAGAGAAACATGCTTTTACCACTCTGAAAAATGTAAGCCAAAACTCTTTTCAGAAAATACCTGGAAGAATCCATTCATTGGGAGCCCACTAAATTAAGAAGTGGATAAAACTACAAACTTTTGAAGATCCCTTAGCACACCAAGGGTACTATTTTCTTGTCCAGTGATTTAATACCATGTAAATCATTTTGAGTTAGTTCCCACAGGGAGATGCCCAAAATATCATCTAGCCTGGTTGTCCTCTTGAGTTTAAATCAGGTTAGACTGGGAGAAAATGGAATGGATGGTTGGGGAATTGTGATATTCTAAGGGAAGGCCTAAGAAAAAATACAGTTATTTTGCTTCTTTCTACATTTTTCTTCAAGAAAAAGTTTCCTAGTGATAGCTTCTGTGCTACAGCTTTCAGGGCTAATGGATCAGAGAGAAACAAAAAACAAATCTAAACTAAATGTCAGTATCTCTAATTCCTGAGACAAAACAATATTCACATCCACTAAGATCCACATATAATCATTTCTGTATGTAAGAGGCCTCCTCTGAACTCATTTAAACATCCAGAAGGCAGCTCCAGACATTTACTCTTGATCTTAGTCAAGAGTTGTCTTCATCTGGTAGGATTTAGGTAAGCCACACCCAGAAACAGCAAAACAGATGAACTCTTAAGGACTTTTCCTATCCTATAATTTTTGCCTATTTGGTTTAATTTTCATTTCTCATCAATAAATAATATCTCAAAGAAATATACTATGGGCTATGAATGCAATTACTTTCAAAAGAAAAATCTGTCTACACCAGTGTTACAAGTTATCCAATGTAATTCTTCCTGAAACCTCCAAGATAAACCTGATGGAAACATTCTGGTACTTGTTGTGACCACATGCATGGAGCTACTAGAATAAGCCAAATAAAATCAGGAGATAATCTGGCTTTTAAAAAGTTATTTCAGTCTTATTTAATTATGACAAAAATTAGATGGAACCAGTGACCAATTAAGGCAAGTCTTGGAACATGATTTAACAGCCCTGTCAACACATAGGAGAACGTTTATCTTTTTGCCTGTGTATGGCAATGCATTAGTTTTATCCCAAATGGATTATCAAGTCATTAAGATATATGTTTTTAGAAGTGTGGAATAAATGGTGAAAACATCCTTTTTACCCACTCAGAACTGAAATCTAATGTATAAACAGTTAGCTGTTCTGTTCCTCTCATTCTGGTCTCTTCTTTGATAATTAGTTTCTGACACTAATAATAGAGAATGTTTATATTGAGATCATATAAGCTTAATCCATAACCATTTTTACCATAGGCAGAACCAAGAAAAGATCAATTAAAGCTACAAAGTGTCCATTGCTACTCACAGATTTCTCCACAAAGTGGAAAGACTTTGCCTAAATCCCAAATTCTCTTTACACAGCACTGCAGCATGTTGAGAGATTGTTACAGATTATATTTTCCAAAGCTGGCTGCAGTATCTCCCATTCCACATGCCCTTTGAGTACCTTGTCACTCCTGCCATCAAGAGGTGGTGTCTAATTCCCTTATCCTTGAATCTGGGTGGGCTTGGCACATGCTTGTCACCAGTAAAATACAGAAGGGTTAGAGTATGACTTCCACAACGTCATAAAACATATGCAATGGCGACTTTGCCTTGTTCACTGAAACACGTGTGTTAGTAGAGCCCTGAGCCCCCATGTACCCAGCATGACTGCTCTGTGGCCACACACCATGAGGAAGCCCAAAGTAGCCCAGAGAGACAACATGGAGAAGCCCTGAGATTACATGGAGTGATGCCTGGGAGCCCCAGATTTCTCCAGCCCCCACTTTTCCTGCTCTGACTGCAACTGCTTGAGAAATACAAAACCAGAACCACCCAACTGAGCCCTTCCCCAACTCCTGACCCATGGAAAGTAAGAGAGTTAAGAAAATGATTGCTCTTGTTTTAAGTCCCTGAGTTTCAAGGTGATTTGCTACACAGTAATTATTAACAGAATAGAGATCAAGGCTTACACGACCCAGAAGAAAACTGGCATACAAAGGAGAAGGAATGTGTGGGAAACAAAAGGATATAAACTATAGTTCTTGCCCCAGTTTCAGGTGTTCCAAGATCCTTCTTAAAATATATGCAAAAATTCTGTATGTTAATATTCTAGGAGAGGTTCAACAGCCTACATCAAATTCTCAGAGAAGCCTATGACTCCTTTAAAATATATTAAAAATTGATTTATAAATTTAGAGAAGAATTGGCAAGTAGTTTGGATGACTGAAGCAAAGAATGAATGTGAGGTTATGATAAGAAATGAGGCTGGATATCAGCATAAGATAAATCATGAAGGCCTGGTACCACATCTAATGAGGTTAGGTTATTTGTTTGTTTCCCTAATTATGATAGGAAATAATTCAAGGAATTTTTTTTTAAAGTGTCAATGTCAGTTGTATTGAATACAGATTAAAATTACTACTGGTATAACTCTGTAGATTAGACAAGGGTAAGAATAGTAAGATTTGAGATTAGAGGCAGGGAACCAAATAGGAAATTACTGCAATTATTCATGAGAAAGATCAGGGGCCAAACTAAGTCAGTAGCCGTAGGAAGGAAAAGATGGAACAAATGGTCACAAGAGTTGTAACACAGAACAAATCAGACTTAGTAACTGGGTACAAGTGTAAGTTTCTGGGTTTGGGTTAATAGTTCAATTGAGATAGGATGAAAGGAAAGAGAAGTAAGTTTGATGAACTGGTATTTTTGTTTGTTCAGTTTAAAGAGCTTAGAAAATATCCAATTAAGACTTGAATATGCAAACCCAAAAAATTAAGGGAAAAAAACTGGGTAGAAGATACAAATTTGAGAGGCAAAACATCATGTATGGTAGTTAAAACCACAATAGGTCTGAGACATTGCCTAGGAAGAATATATCAAACAATGCTTACCCAATAGAAATATGATATGAACAAGACAAAAATTACTAAAATTTTTCTAGCCATACTAAAAATAAGTAAAAGGAAACAGGTGAAATTAATTATAACAATATATTTCATCTAACCTAACATATTTAAAGCATTATCATTTCAAGTCTAATCACTTTTTAATTTATTGAATGAGAAATTTTACATGATTTTGTTCAGATGTCTTTGAAATCCAATGTACATTTTACACTTAATAGCACATCTCAGTTCAGACTCCCCAACAATTTCAAAGGAGTAAAAGTCACATGTGGATGATGGCTACAGTATTAAACAGTATAAAAAAGTGAAAAGAACATGATGAGGTCAAAGCACAGAATTCTGGACACAATCATTATTTTAAAAGTGGGCTGAGGAAGAAGAGGGAATGAAGAAGACTGAGGAGAGGACAGCTATGTGGGAGGAAAACCAGGGAAGACGGATACCGTGGGAGACAGGAAGGGAAAGCGCACTGAGGAGGGACAGCCAGCACTGATGCTGCCACAGCAGTGAGACAGGAAAGGGAAGTGCCCACTACAGTTCCCAGGTAAGAGGTCACGGGTTACTGCCCAAGAGCGACTGCACCAATAAGGTGGCCATGGAAGGCAACATGCGATGGATTGAAGACAGAGACAGGAACCACATGTTCTTCTCTCACAAAGTATTAATAGATCTCTTATTACTTAAACCAGAGATTCCAAAACAGGGTGGATCAATCAGAATCACTCGAAGGATTTTCAAGAATATGGATGAACAAAGGTTCTGTTTCATTAGGTCTAGAGTAAGGGACTTTACATATTATTTAGAGTTCTCTAATTCTAAAGACTTTCGGTGTTTAGCAAAATTGGTGTCAGCACTCCTAAACGTGAAAATCCTCAATTCACTCAGGCCAGGCTCTGGAGGGTCTGTAGGACTTCATCCCGCAATTCTGTAGTGAAGTTTCTCAACCTTCCTTACCCCTCAGGACAGGAATTAGGATTTACTAACACAGATGTGAGCTTAATTAAAACTTCAATTTCTTTCTAGTGGCTATGACTGCAGGACAATTATTTATTATTTTTGCACATGCTTACCCTCAATATATAAAAGGCATGACTTGAGAGGACTAAAAACTACTCTGACTCTACTTAAAGGTATTGTTTTTACACAGACAAATATTAATCCTCCTAACATTTTAAAAGTTTTTGTGCCAAAAGTGCTCTCTTCCTTGAACATGCAGTGAAAGACAGAAATTAAACTATTTTCCCAAAAGTCAATGTTAACTTTCAGTTACAGCTAAACAACATTTTCAACAGTCAGTCTGGGGTAACAACTGGTGATAAGGATGTGGCCAGAACCAAGACTAACTGAACTCAACCTTATTTCCCTTTATTTCCTCAAAGCTGCACATTGCCCTTTAGAAATCTCTTTACACTCCCCCTATATAGTCACTTTATCTTGAGTTTACTTAGGTAAAAAATGCTGAAATGCAGAGCACACATTGTGACTTGCCATGTGGTCCAAGATCCTAGGGAAGATGCTAACTCAGAATTTAAGCTCTCATTAACTTCCCACTATAATTCTCTGTGGTTCAAATAGTAATTCAAAACACACTGCATCTTCCTTTTTACTGAGCAAAACCATAGTATCAAACACTGCATCCTTGACTAGACAATCTTTCCCATAAAAAACAATTGTAAAGAAAGAAATTCTATTGTATTACTCAGTCTCCAAGATAAAACAGTTAATAGAGACTCTTAAAGCTGGAAAACTCTCAAAGGATCACTGGGACCAACCTCCTGCCTTTAGGCAGGTAAATGTCTAAATCACAGAGGAATACACTCATCCCTCTCTCTGTGAGGGCCTCCCGAGGGAAGTGAGAAGTTACTGAGCACCTAGCCCATGCCAGGTGTGCACCAGAGAGGGAAATGTAGCCAGCACCATTCCCCAGGTGTTTGCCTACACATTACTCATTTAATATGAGTAAATGTTTGAGGATTTGTGTTGGTATTCTCACTTTTATTAAAAAAAAAAAAACCAAGGCTCAGAGATGTTAGGTGGGACCAGGATTTCAAGCCGGGAGCGTCCTGAGGCTCAGGCTCCTCCCACTCCCCCATGGAGGTGGGAAGTGGTCAGATTCTGGTCACATGGGGAAGGCACAGGCAATGAGCTAAGCCGCTGGAACCAAGGTGGCAGGACGGAGGAGAAAGAAAACAGTCAAGGAGGCCTCTGGGTTTGGGGCCTGAGAATCTGGATGGATGGAGACTGGACACCAAGGGAAGGAAGAGGCCTCAGAGGAAGGCGAGGAGTTCAATTCTGGCCATGCTAAATCTGTGATGCCTCTTAGACATGGGGTGTCAGGGAGAAAGACAGGCCTGGGATCCAGGGCTGAGTCTGGGCTAGAGAGACATGGGAGCCCCTAGTAGGCAGAATAACAGTCCCTGAATGATGCCCCCACCCCATCCCCAGACCCTGTGAGTACACAGCATTACCTGGCTAGGAGGGATTATGGCTGCAGATGGAGAGAAGGTTGCTGATCAGATGACTTTACAATGAGGAGAGTAGCCAGAATTCCCCAGCTGAGCCCAGTGTAATCACATTCTTCTGTCCCTTTGCCTGAGTTGGGCTGGTCTTCCTCTCTGGCCCCCTTACCATGACAGTCCTCGCTGTGGGCCTCCTGGGCCTCCTGTGCATCCTCATGTGTGTGGTAGGCCCACCAGTACAGGCCCTGTGTAGGGAGCAGAGTAAGACGGGGCAGCCACCATGCAAGAAGCCCAGGGAGGAAGGGACTGGCTGAGGTGCACACTGTTACCCGATTCCAAAACTCAGACACCACCTTTGGACAGCCCTCCCAGACTTCACTCTGGAACGTTCCTAAGGGACCTCCAGTCACAGTCAGCCCTCACCCTCCATAATCTACACTGCACAGAAGCCAGGGAAGTGAGGAGCCTTTGAAAATGTAAATCAGATCCATGGGAGCAGAAATCTTGTCTCCCATAGGGACCCAGGGCCTACAAGTATGCCAGGCATACTGCAGGTGCTCAATAAACACTTATTAAATGAACCAATGAATGGGATCATGCCCCACGGAACCCTGGCCCCAACCCAAGTATAACATCAATTTTACCATCAACATGACTATTTGCCCGATGTGCCTGCGTGGTAAGAAAACAGAGTCTTATCAAACCCACTTCACAGGTGTGAAAACTGAGGCCAAGAGATTTAGGGAGGCAGAGGGGTCACAGAACCCAAGCCCAGCTCAGCCCACCCAGGTAGGCAGCCCCACCCCACCCAAAACATTGTGGTACCTTCCATCTTCTCCCCAGAGGAAGGAGGGTGGCCCTCAATATCCCTCCCCAACAAACAGGGCTTCCCTGATCCTCTTGGCTCCTGGATGGCTCACCAGGGCCTCTTCCCAGTGGCTTTGGAATGCCTGGAAGTGTTCCAGGACCTCTGGCACACCATCACTCACCACGTTGTTGCCACTGACCTTCAGGATGCACTGGCCAGGACAGAGCCCTGCAGCTGTAGCCTCAGACCCTGAAGGGGACAGGAGTGCTTGACGTGAAGGGAGCCTGGGGCACTGCCAGGTAAGGGCCAGTAACCAGATGAACACTGTCCCCCAACCTCCCCACCACCCCAACTCCCCAAATACCACCCTGGAACCACTCTCCCCCCACTCCAGTGGGCAGGACAGGGATTGGTGTTCCTATTTTGCAGAAGAATCTGAGGCTCAGAGAAGTAGCAGCTCACCCCAGGTCACGCGGCAAGGAAGGCGGGACTTGAACCCAGGAACATCTCACTCTAGAGATCTAGGAGAAGCCAGGTTTCAAGTCCAGGTCTCCCAGTCTCCAAGGGCATGTTTTTCCAGCTATCCCATGATTCCCAAACTGTAGGTCTTGGACCCTGGGGTTTATGTGGGTTAATATGAACGGTCTAGAAATGCAAATGAATGTCAAGCTTTGTGCACAGGAGAGTAACAGGTGGGCATGGTGTGATGGGGACAAGTACAGGCCTGGACCCCAGGGGCCTGGGTTCAAAATCTGGCTCTGCCACTGACCTTGGTATCCTCAACTGGAAAATAAAGACACTAATAACATCAACTCATGGGGTCCTTGAGAGAGTCAGTAAGTTAAAACACATAAAGCACTCAGCCCTGTGCCCAGCTCTCAGTAAGGACTCCAGAAGTATCAGCTGTTTTGGTATCTTTGCGGAGTTTGCCCATAAACACCTCTGCTTCTCTGTGGATGCTCTAAGGCAGGGCTTCTCAGCTCAGCATTACTGACATCCTGGGATGCTAATTCTCTGCTGTGAGGGCTGTCCTGGGCACAGCAGGATGTTTAGTAGCATCCTGGTTTCTACCCATGAGAGGCCAGAAGCACCCCCACCCCAAGTTGTCACAACCAAAGTTGTCTCCAGACATTGCTAGATGTCCTCTGGAGGGTGACACTGCTCCCAGTTGAGAACCACTGCTTTAGGGATGAATACAATAAAAACCCAATGTATTAACAAATTCTCAGTAGCTTTCTGGCATGACATGCATTTTCAATCAATTTAAAAATATAACTATGACTAGAAGAGTGGAAGATGAATTTTTAAACTTCAAAAGTTGGGCCCTCGGATGCAGAGAGGATTGGGAACCCAGTATCTCATGTCTATTTGGTTTCCTCTCCAGGACAAAGTAACCCCTCAAACAGCACACCAGGAGAAGGCAATACAGAAAGCAGGTCTCAAATGCTTGACCTATGGGCTGGATCTGGCCAAAGAAATTTGGCCAAAATTTCTATTTCTGGATTCTTTAAAAAAAAAAAAAAACCTGACCAGAGGAGGCCCACATTCCTGCCTAGCAATAATGAGTTTGAGCAGAACCACTTCCCCTTTTCAAGTGCACATGGACTGTTTCACTTTGTCACAGTTCTCACCACTCCCTAGTGCCTTCCATTCAGTTATCCACCTGTAATGGTCCTGACCCACAGGCACCTGCATTGGCAAGCCTCGGCTTCAAGCAAAGAAGGTAAGTGCTAACAGGTACACTAAGATGCTCAGGCCTTGTGGAAATGGTTTGGCTGCCTCTCAGCTCCTACCACACACACAGACCCATCTCCCAAAGCTCCCCTCTAGTCTCTCAGGCTCACCCCTCCCCACAGCATAGATGTATGGTGGGGCAGCTCCATGGATCTGGAAGCACAGAGCCTCTGGATGGTCAGGGGCTTTGATGACCCTGCCCCAAGCAAAAGCAGTCATAAGGTGAAGGAGTATCTCTTCTCATAGCCCAGGGGGCCACCCTGGGGGCCCCTGCTTCCCAGGCTTCTGGAAAATCCAGCCCCCACCAGCAGCAGTGCCACACTTTCCAAATGGATAGAGAAACTGATCTAACCAGAGCCCACGGAAACAGGAACTTTGATGGACAGAACCAATTGGCCTGCTCTTGGAAATTCAGGCCCGGCACAGAAATTCCCTGATCGCCCTCATACACCTTCTCCATCATTCTCTTGGTGAGAGGAGGCCTCATGGTTGCCAGGCCAGCACTTCAGCCAGTGAACATTTTATCTCATAATCACAGACTGGAGTGGGGTTGGGGGAGACAAGTGACCCAGCATATCTTGGTGCTGACTCTAGAAAAATGTCCATGTGTCCCCTACAGAACATGGTTTGGAAGCCCAAGTCTTGGCCATTCTGCACATGGGACACCAGAGCAGGGCAGGTGACACCTGCCCAGTGGTGGACAGTCGGTGTCGTTAATCAAGGGGCTTCAATGCAGCAATCTGCTGCCCTATCAAGGGCATGTCCCCCAACAGTGGGCCTCAGAATCGTCCCCACCTGCCAGATAAAGCCATCTTGGGAGCCTGTTCTCAAACTGCAGATATTTCTGAAACTTGAAACAGGCACATTCCTACTGGGTGATTTCTGCCACTGCCACAAACCAACCAATCAGTCATTTTCCTTAAAGTGGCTTGCCTTTCTACTGAAATAATCCTATTTAAAACATTCCATCACTCCCATCAATAGAAAACCCAGAACATCTGACTTAAATAAAAGTGAGAAGTGAAAACCAAATGAACACATTTTAAAATAGAAAATGCTTCTCCCTGTGCCTGTATCTGGTACCCAACCACTTCTCACCACCCCCACAGCTGCCACCCTGGACCAGGGCCACCAGCCTCCTCACCACTCCCCCTCTTCCACCTCTGCCCCTGACAATCTAGTCCCCACCTGCAGCCAAAGACGTTCTGCCAGAACCTCCATCAGATCATGTCCGGCCTCTGCTCAGAGCCTCCCAGGAGCTTCAGGGTCCTCACTGTGTACATGGGTCATTGTCAGGCTGACATCATCACCTATCCCTCTTTTTCACTCACTCTGTTCCAGCCCGATCAGCTTGCTCACTTTTCCTCAAACACATGAGCCACAGTTCCACCCCAGGGCCTTTGCACTCACCGTTTCCTCTGTCTGGAAACCTCTTCCCCTAGAAGTCCTGTTGACTCTCCATTACCTCCTCCAGGTCTTCACCTGGGTTCTCAGTGGCATCTTCCTGGCCACCATCCTTCCACATGGCCCACATCCTTCCCCAGCCTTACACACTGGTCCACATTAACTACCACCTGCTTCAGGACACCTCTTCTCTATTTTGCTTTCTGTCTCCTGCTCTACCCTCCATCTAGACTGTGATCTGTGAAGAGTAGAAATGAATCCAGACAGGGCTGGATCCCCAGAGCCTGAAACCCCAGTGCACACAGAGGGCTCTCAGTAAATGTCTGCTGACTGAATGAAGGCACGTTACAGGCCTGCAAAAGGAGCCCCATCCACAGGGAGCCATGATGGCTCAGGAAACTCCTCAACCTGAGAGGAAGGTCGCAGGACACCACTCCCCCTGGGGACACTCACTCTTAGGCCTTGGTGGTTACCATGAGGCTTAGCACATGGTGGGAGCAGGACTGGTTGTGGATGGACCCCACCTCCGTGCAGGGCCACAGGCACACCAGGGCCTCATTGATGGAGTAGATCTTCCTCCCCATCTGCAGGCTGGCCATCTTGGCAGGGAGACATGCAAATGGGTTACTGGCCCCTTCTGCTCCTCTCAAAGGAGACTTGAATGCATTTAGGCAGCACAGAGCAGGCCTCAGAAACCAAGTGTGACTGCAGCAAGCCCACCGGGACAACCCCATTCCCCTCTGTGGCAAAAAGTTAACAGGCTGGCGAGACCTTTTCTGGCCAACAAGCTATGAAGGGAGGCCTGTAGGAGGTGCTAACAGGAAAGACACTTCCCTACGGGGAGGCTGCCACTGTCGGCCCCTGCTTCCTGCCCTGCCATGTGAGGACATGAGGCATTGGACTGGGGTGGCCACCTTGTGACCACGAGGGCTTGGCCAGGACAGTCAAAGAGATGTTGACCCTGAACCAAGACCCACAACCACCTCTTTCTAATGACTGAAGTCACTAGAAAGATGAAGCCCCAAAGCTGCAGCTACCAGGAGGCCAGCATGTGGCTATGTGCAGCCAAACACATTCCTAATCACTACCCAGAAGCAAGCAGAGCACCTGGATGAGGTGGCAGGTGCCTCTCCCCCACCCACCTCCACATTCCCTGGGAAAAGCAGAAAGGTGGAATCCCTGATCTTCCTCCTCCAGGCCTTGTATCCAAGTCAGAGCAACAGACTTATCTTATTCAAGCCACTGATCACTGACCATTAGCTTTGTCCGTTATCAGAGCTGATTCACTCTCGGGGCGTTTCCCTGCACGTCCCCCATATGGCCAGCAGAGGGAGTCAGTGGAACGTGCTGGGAGGGCACCCCAGAGCCAGGGGCTCTGTCCCAGCTCCCCAGAGAGTGCAGCCCAGATGGCCCTGGACTGTTTCCCCACAAGGGCAATGAGCAAGGAGGAACCACTGACATTGCTGGATTTTCTGAGCTGGCCTGCCTCGAGGAATGAGGAGAGACGCCCCATTCTCCCACCCACACATAGCCCACCAAGGTGGTCCCCTCTGAGTTGCCTCACCTCAGCCAGCGAGCCTCTCTGGATCAACTTGAACACCATGGCCCTGTTCTCCTCGATGTCAAATCTGCAGTCCTCCTACTGGGGCAAGATCTGAGGGTCCGAGGCAGGAGAGACTGGTGAGGCAGGGAGGGAGGCCTGGAGCCATCCCCACCCTGGCCCCCACGGGACCGTGACCCTGCCAGCTCCTCATGCCCCAGAGGTACATGGGGTAGTGGTTGGGGGGAGGTGCAGCGGGATGGAGAAAAATACACTGCCCGGGACACAGTGGATGCTCAATACGTATCTGTAAAGTGAAGACACACCACCCAGCTCAGACCTCGGCCTGGGGCTGACCATTTATTAGCTGACTTTTCATTGCCTGTCAGCCCTTCCTCCTCCCAACCTGAGGACAGAGTCTCCTCATTTAAGGCACCACTGTCTCCACATCTGCTAGCATAACAGGTACTCAATAATGGTTAATGTATAGATCCATAGGTGTCCAGCCACTGAGAACTTGGGAGCAGGAAAGAAGTTTAAGGAGGAGCCATCCCTCCCCAGTGCAGGATGACAGGAGGCTGGGAGGGGCTTGAGGTCAGCAGTGGTGGAAATATATGGAAATGCAATCATTCATTCAACAAATACTTTACTGAGTGGCTGCCTATTATACGGGCCAGGTATTTTACTGGGCTCCAGAAATAGCACTGAACAAGACAGATGGCTTTTGCCCTTGTGCAGCTGAATGTCTAGTTGGGGAGAGAAACTATAAACAAATAAAGAAATATAGAGCATGATGCAGGAAGTGTATGCAGTCTGAGTTAAAATAAAGCTCTTAAAGGGACAGAATGTGGCATGACAGTGGGGCCAGAGAAGATGATATCTGAGCTGAGGTCTGAATGAAGTGGGAACAGAAGTTTATTAGGAATAGAGAGAAGTGCTCTAGGCAGAGGGCACAGCATGTGCAAAGGCCCTGAGTCAGGCTCCAAGGTACTGGAGGATAAGCAGGAAGATCAGAATGGCTGGGATGGGTGCAGCCAGGAAGGAACGAGAATACAGATGAAGCTGGAGAGGCAGGAAGAGCCTTGTAGACCACGGTGAGAGGCTGGGTTTTACCCCAAGTGTGATGGCAAGCGCTGATGGGCTTTATAGTGGGAGAAGTGGGAATCAGAACAGCAGCTGCCACTAGTACCAGAGGAGAGAAGTTAATGGAGTCATCTTCATATCAGGCATATTTTGGCCTCAACTCTAGCTCTGGCAAGAGATCTAACCTCTCAGAGCCTCTCTCCTGACTGCCTGCTTTGGGCCAGGAAGATGGAGGCTGCTGCCCACCAAGAGGCAGAGAAAAAGGATCTGGTAGGTGAGGCCAGTAAAATACCTGAACAGGCTGTTAAATCCATGTTAACTGCAAAGCTGTTCACAACAACTGAACAAGGTACAGGGTGGCAGCCCAGAGGACCCAAGCCTCTGGTATAAAGGAGTCATTTCAGGAGGCCACCCTCTTCACACAAGGCTGGGCTGGGAGTGGGGCAGACAAGATGAGAGGGAATGGGAAGGAAAGGGAGCCCACTAAGCCCAGTCTCATCTGTGAACAGGTGGTTTTGGCCAGGACAGGGACCTGGCCTCTGGGCGGTGTTGCCAGCCACCTCTCAGAATCCCCCATCCTCTTGGGTGCTCAAAGCTGAGAGCAATTTCTCAAGCCTTAACCCAAAGGCAGCCCGGTTCCCAGATCTGCAGGTGGGTCTGGGAGGGAAGATGCCCCAGCTGAGCTCTGCTCCTACCAGCAGGCGCTTGGCCAGGATGCTCTCCACCAGCTTGAAGTTGCCGTGAAGCTGTTTGTTCTTGCTGCTGGTTCCCACCATCTCCTCATCTGCATGGAAGCAGAAGTACTGGCTCTCATCCTTGAACTCTTTTCTCCAGCACTGCAAAGCCACAGACACACAAGCATGGGGTCAGGCCCATGTGGGGGGGGGCTTTCAGCAGCATCTGCCAACTGGCAGGCACTGGCTGGAACCAGCCCCTGGACAACTTTGGATTGGCCAGTAGAGTGTTTTATTAAACAGAATCAGGTGCCAACGCTATGCACATCAGGATATGTCACATAAAAGTCTAGCTTTCGGACATCTCTTGAAAAATCTGAATTTGCCCATCTGCTACAAAGGCATATTCCAAAGCCATGGTAACCAAAACTACATGGAACTACAGCAGAAATAGATTAAAGAACCAGCAGAAGAGAAACAGCAACGACACCAGAGGACACTGTGTTTATGGGAACTGAGTACATGATGGAGGATGAATGATCACATGCAGAAGATTCCACTGACTGTACAGGGGAAACTGACCCACTAACAGGAAAAAACAAAACTGGATCCCTGCCTCACATCATACACAACAATGAACTCCTGTTGGATTAAAGACCTAAATATGAACAGGAAAACTAAAGCTCACCAACAAAGTGCAGGAGAGTATCTGTCCTAGAGCAGAGAAGGAGTTCATGTACAAGACCCCCCAACAAAGATCCCCAGTGTAAAGTAAGGACTTCCACTCAGCAAGGCCACAAGCAGGCCAAAGACACAAAACTAACTCTGCTGTCTAAAACCAACAAGGAAGCAACACCTGGAATAGACAGGAAACTCCAGTAAATCAATCACAGAAGGCTGGGAAACTCATGGATAAATGAACAAAGGACATGAATGGGCGATTAACAGATGGGAAAACCTAAGTGGGCAAGCAAGCATGTGAAAAGGAGCCCAACGTCACTCATCACCAGGAACAGACCCTTTAGACCAGGGAGTGGTGAACTTGGCCCCTGTGGGCCAAGGGGGGCCCACCCCCTTTTTATAAATAAAATTTTGTTGGAACACAGCCATTTACTTATGTGTTGTCTAGGGGCTGCGCTGGGGTCACAGTGACAGAGTTAAATAACTGCAAGACACTGTATGGTCCACAAATGTCTTACTACCTGGGCCTTCACAGAAAAAGCTATTGGAACCCTGTTCTAAGACAAGCCAGGAAAATGAATCAAAATAGCCAGTAAGAACCAGTATGTGATACGGTCCCTGTGGATTACAATTTAACTAACTACCCACTAGCACCGTGCACACTGTGGATACAGGATTAGGTCCATTTACTCCACAGACAAGGAAGGATCTGCTGCACCCCTTTCACAGATGGGGAGACTGAGGCCCAGAGAGGCTAAATAAACTGTGCAAAGTCACAGAGCCCAGGCTCCTCTTCTTCACCATACTCCACAGCATGGCCTGAAAGACGGGGACAGGAGTGACGTATATAAAGGGGGGAAAATCAAGGCAGCTGTCTGAAGTCAGCAGGCCCCTGAAAGAAGAACAACCAGCTGCCTTAGCTTCAAGCCATCTCTGCTGTCCCTGAAGACAGAGGCTGCCCACTGATTTGGTGACAACATAAAAAGCATCAGAGGCCGTCCTTTCTTTCTCCTTCCTTTCCCAGGACAGCTAGCTCCCCCAGGCCACCTCTACTACCTCCTTGAAGAGAACAGACATACAGACTGCTGCTTCACCCAGGGCTGGGAGCCAGGCCCCGGGAGGCCGGCTTACTCCCCTCCACTGTAAGCGTCAGGCTGAGGGTCAGGGAGTCGGGGGAGGAAGCCCGGTGTTGTGTCTCAACTGAAATGTCAGGGGAAACAGCCGGCATCCCGGAGCGCAGGAGCTCAGCCAGGGGAGGGCTGAGCACTCCCAATGTCCACTCGAGGCCCCTGGCCAGCCATTTAACCTCCTGGAGCCTCAGTCTCCTCACCTGTGGGGATGATGGCACCAACTCCCAGGGTGGCTGCGAGGACTCAGTGGTGCACCCAAAGTGAGAGGGCTGGACCACCTCCCTGGAGACACCTTGGGGCTCCTCAGCTCGGGTCAGACGCAGAAGGAGGTGCCACAGGCCCCACCCCTGCCCTGCCCCGGCATCCTAACCTGCATTTTGCAGCAGCCACAACCCTAGGGTTTGGCCCTTTCCTATTTTAGCCCATTTCTGAGTTCGTGGCAGGGAACAAGGGGGCAGGGCCACGGCCTGCAGTCTCTCTCCCTGAGCACCCCGACAGTGCTGATGCGTCCCGGAGTCACCCCTGCAGAACCTCCTCAGCCAGCAGCCCTCCTGAAACAGCAGCCAGGGGGACCTCTAATTACTCTCCCTGACAAATGAGCGCTCCTGCCCAGCTGATTGGAGGGACAGATGGAGCTGTGAGAGGACCCACCTTATAGCACCAATCACACTGTGTTGTAATTGCTTCTTTAATTATGTATCTTCTCTAAAAGACTAGAGAATTCTCTGTGCGTAGGTACCAGGCACCTTCTCACAGTGAATTCCCAAAGCCTACAACAGTGTCTTGCATGTTGGCAAGGGCTAATTATTTAGTATTTGTTAAAACAAACAAGTGGATGAATAATCGAATATACAATATTTATGGTTCATCTGCCTTGCAGGCCAGTTCTTCCCCAAGCCCACTATTCACAGCGCTGACACAGAAGCCGTGTCAGTGGAGTGATGGTTTTATCATGATGGACATTCAACCACCAGGGGTCAAAAGGAACTATTTAGAAAATCAACTGCTGTTCACTGGAGATCCACAGAAGCAGAAGCCTCCCCCTGGGGCAGATGGGAGCAAATGACTGGCTCGTAAGGGGCAGCCCCCCTCCTCCTGCCACCTGCAGTGCTGCTGCTATCCTCCCAGCCCCCTGAGCCCGTGGTCTTACCAAAGTGGGTATATACAATGAACATATCTCAACATAATAAAAGCTATTTATGACAAACCCACAGCCAGCATAAAACTCTATGGTGAAAAGATAAAAGCTTTTCCACTAAAATCTGGAACAAGACAAGGATGTCCACTCTCACCACTTCTATTCAATAATAGTATTGGAAGTCCTAGTCACAGCAATTAGACAAGAAAAAGAAATAAAAGGGATCCAAATTGGAAAAGAAAGAAAATTGTCATTAAATGCGGATGACATACTATATGTAGAAAACCCTAAAGGCTCCACACAAAAACTACTAGAGCTAATAAAAGAATTTGGCAAGGCAGCAGGATACAATGTCAACATACAGACATCAGTGGCATTTCTTTATACAAAAGTAATAATCCCCTTTAAAACTGCATCCCCAAAAATAAAATACTTAGGAATAAATCTGACCCAGGAAGAGAAAGACATATGCAGAGACCTACAAAACACTAAGGAAATTAAACAGGACTTAAAGAAATGGAAAGGTATCCCATGTCCTTGCATTGGAAAAATTAATACTGTTAAAATGGCCATACTACCCAAAGCAATCTACAGATTTAATGTGAACCCTATCAAATTACCCACGACATTTTTCACAGAATTAGAACAAATAATCCTAAAATTTATATGAAATCACAAAAGACCTAGAATTACCAAAGCATTACTAAAGAAAAACAATGAAGCTGGAGGAATAACCCTTCCAGACTTCAGACAATACAGAGCTACAATCAAAATAGCACATAATGATACAAGAACAGACATATAGATCAATGGAACAGAATAGAGAGCCCAGAAGTAAACCCCCAAACTTTTCATCCATTAATCTTTGACAAAGGAGGTGAGAATATGCAGTGGAAGTAAAGACAGTCTCTTCAGCAAACGGTGTGGGGAAAACTGGAAAGCAGCATGTAAATCAATGAAGTTAGAACACTCCCTTTCACCATACACAAAAATAAACTCAAAATGGATCAAAGACTTAAACATAAGATACAATAAACCTCCTAGAAGAAAAATAGGCAAAACATTACCTGACATACATCTCAGCAATGTTCTCCTAGGGCAGTCTACCCAAGCAATAAAAGCAAAAATATACAAATGGGACCGAACTGAACTTACAAGCTTTTGTACAGCAAAAGAAATCAAAAGTAAAACAATATATGGGAGAAAATATTTGTAAATGGGAGAAAATATTTGTAATGGAGAGAAAATACTTGTAAATGATTCGACTGACAAAGGCTTCATTTCCAGAATATATAAACAACTCATAAAATTTAATAACAAAAAACAACCCAATCCAAAAATGGGCAGAAAAGCTAAACAAGCATTCTCCAATGAAGACTACAAATGGCCAAAAGGCACATGTAAAAATGATCAATATCACTAATTATCAGAGAAATGCACATCAAAACTACAATGAGGTATCACCTCACACCAGTCAGAATGGCCATCACTCAGAACTTCATGAAGATAAATGCTGGAGAGGGTGTGGAGAAAAGGGAACCCTCTTACACTGTTGTTGGGAAAGTAGTTTGGTGTAGCCATTATGGAAAACAGTATGGAAATTCCTCAAAAACTAAAAACAGACTTACCCTATGATCTAGCAATCCCACTTCTGGGTATATGTCTGGAGAGAACTCCAATGCAAAAAGACACCTGCACCCCAATATTCAAAGCACTACTATATACAATAGCCAAGACATGGAAGCAATCTAAATGAAGCAACAGATGACTGAATAAAGATGTTGTGGTATATTTATACAATGGAATACTACTCTGCCATAAAAGGATCAAATAATTCCATTTGCAGCAACATGGATAGACCTAGAGGTCATCATTCTAAGTGAAGTGAGCCAGAAAAATACCATATTATATCACTCACACACGCAATCTAAAAAACAAAAAGACACTATGAATTCATCTACAAAACAGAAACAGACTGCAGACTTAGTAAACAATCTCATGGTTACCAGGGAAAGGGGGTGGGAAGGGATAAATTTGGGAGTTGGCGACTTACAAATATTAGACACTATATATAAAAATAGATTTTTAAAAAAGTTTCTTCTGTGTAGCACAGAAACCTATGATCAATATCTGGTAACAACCTATAATGGAAGAGCCACTACAGCTACCAACTGAACAAGCAAGAGAAGAAAGGGAAATTAGTTACCCTGGGCTACAGCCCAGTCCTGGGAAAGTCCTTGCCTGCAGCTGACCGCTGCCCCCTCACCACACTGCACCCTCCTCCCAGGAGCAGACGGACATGAAGACATGCGTCCTTTGAACCTGGAGCAACAGAGGCCGCCCCCAGGGCAGGACAGGGGGAGATGGGAGCAAGTCCACCTGCTCCCAGTGGGACAGCAACCCTCCCCGCTGCCGCCTCCTAACCGCACTGCACCTGCCTCCCAAGAGCCAACCGACCTGGAAACAAATGTCCCGTGAAGCTGTGGCAGAAGCAGGGAGAGGGGCGCTGCCCCTGGTGAACTGGTCCATTTGTCCCCATTTTCCCCACAGTCTGTTCTGGGCTGGGCCTCTTATACCCCAGGTTCGTGGGTCACAGGTTACAGGCCAGCCTGCTCCTGGAAGCCGGGCTCTGTGCTGTCAGAGGGCGGCGGCGATGGCGAGACTGTGGCTGCCCCATGTGAGGGCGGGGATTTGCTCCCATTTCCCTCTGTCGCTGCTCCGAACACTGATCCCACTGCACCAGCCTCTTAGGAGCAGACTGATCTGTAACCTGAATCCCCCGAACCTGGAACATTAGAGGCCGCCCCTAGGCCAGGCCGCCGGGAGACGGGAGCAAATCAACAGGCTCCCAGGGGCAGAGCCCTCTCCCCGCTGTGGCAGCAGATGCCACTGCCCCCCGCACCCTGACAGCACGGCGTCTGCCTCCCAGGAGAAGGCTACCCACTAGACATGCACCCCGTGAACATGGGGAAGCAGAGACCATCCCATTCCACCAGTGGGGGGATAGGGAACAAACCCAGGGGCTCGCACGGGGCAGCCCCCATCTCACACCGGCCGTAAACTCTGAGACCCCGTGACCGCACCGCACCCGCCTCCCGGGAGCAGGCCATGGTCTGAGGGCTGGCCAGAGGTGCTCCGAAGCCGTCAGACGCCCTCCCACCTCCTGGGGCTGCACCCGCTTTCCCAAACACAGCAGGGTTCAGGGACTACCAATGGGCCCTGGACCCACCTGAAGGTCCTAAGGGGCCATGCAGCCTGGGCCTCACCCACGCACCCCTCACCGTGCTCCTCCCCAACGCAGCCCAGTCCTCACCCGCCGGCTCCCCGACCTGCGTGCACCCATCAGTGCCCCCTTACCTGCCCTGGGGCAGCAGAGACAATGGCACGTGGTGGCCCAGACCCCAGACCGTGTTCCTTCCTCCGGGAGCTGGTCCAGGAGCACTCGGCTCCCGCCCAGCTTCCACACGCTCTGGGCGGGTTACAGCGTCCGCCCGTCTGTGTATCCGCGCATGCGAGCCCCTCCCCCTCCGGCCAGCAGCGCGGACGGGTTGGCTTGGTCTCAAGCTGTATGCGATGAAGACAGGGGCGGTGGGGTGGCCGCCCCGCCGGGTCTCCATCCTCAAAGCCCTCACTCCGCCACCGACCAACCACCACCAGCCCAGGCCAGGCCACACACCCCAGCCCCACTCCCCATGCTCACCTACCCCTCCCCGTTATTGCCCCTCCCACCCCCCCACCAGGCTGAGTCTCTGCAGGGACCCCCAAGACAGGGTTCCTCACACCTAAGTCCCCACCCCAACACTCCACCCTTCTAGGTACTAACCTATGGACCCCACACTCCAAGCTCACACCACAGTACCCCCAACATCCGGAGATGGTCCCCCTCACTCCTCAGATGGGTCAGTTCTACTCCAAGCGGCCACTCACCCCTCAGCCTGTCCCCTCTCACTGTGGCATCCCCCCTCACTCAGAGTGCACTGCTACCCTGAGCTGACCTACTCACTCTTCACCCCGCACGTGAGGAAGTGGGGCTCCAATCACCATGGCAATTGCCACCAGCAGGGATCCGGCCTAGTGTGTAGCTGTATAGCTGGTGTCCAAGGTTACAGGGCTCTGCCAGCCGGGCTGAAGGTGGTTCCAGTTCCCGCCAGAGCACCTTAACCCCAGCACACTGTGCCTCATCTGAGCAGGTGGGTCAGGGCGGTCCCAGACTGTCTGCCACTGGCCTGTGGGCCTTGGGTTGTTGATGGCTCTGTTGGTGATCCGGACCCAGAGGGCGGAGGTGCTGGGCATGTGGACCTGCTGTGTAGGGAGGAGGGTGCAGCTGAGCCCTGGGCTGGACAGTAGGTGATGAGCTGTGAGCATAGGGTTCTGTGCTTGGCCTGGGCTCAGCCCAGGTGGGTGCAGGGTCCCTGTTCATTTGCGCCAGGGGAAAAGGGAAGAGGGATGGGAGTTTTGAAAGTGTCCACTTTAGGAGCCCAAGGCTGGTAAGCAAAGCATGCAGCTAGGTAGGCCAAGACACTTAGGAAACTGCCAAGAGGCTTCTCCCTTGTATCTGAGGAGACTGACCTTCCACAGGCCAATGAGATGTCCCCTGCCCACCTCCCTACCCCACCCCCATAGTTTACAGGCAATTGAGGGGACTTTGACAGGTGATTTTAATCACTGATCATTGTTACTTTCTCTGCGAGATCAAGTCCACAGTCATGGTGAATGTGGCAGGGCTCCTGCCTGAACCCCAGCCTGGGGCAGAGGAGGACCCACCTAGGAACATCCCCTTACCTCTCACCAAAATGCTCTGTAATAGAAAATAACAAATATGACTCCATACTAGATCTGTTCCTTTTCCTTTAACCCTGTGCCCTGTTTTCTAGGCTTAGTCTTGCCAGCTCTGCACCTTTTGTAAAACAATGTTGTCTTTAGCCTGAAATAAACACGAGAGCCTATTCTCAAGGCTCTGACCTTTAAGGATATGAACACTTTTGCACTCCTATAAAGATAACAAGTTGCAGAATAGAAAATAACCTTTGTTTTGTTGGATGTTTTACAGGGAAACCATGATCTGACCCATGTGGACAGCTGCAAGAACAAAGGATTCCAAGAACAAAGAAATCCTACACCAAGAAGTCTGCAACAACCAACCACAGCCCCTCCCCTTTTCAGTAGAAAAGGAACCTGAAGCCCGGCTTGGGGAAGATGGTTCTCCAGGACATTAGCCTACCATTTTCTTGGTCTATAGCTGTTACAGCCAAAAGAACAAATCAAATATGGAGTCAGATTTGTTCTTTTCTATTAGAGTATCATCTATTTTTATGTTTCAACTCTATAATAATACAGTTTAGCCTTTTCCCATTTTAATCTGTGCAGTTCAGGAGCATTAAGTGCATTCACAATGCTGTGAGACCAACACCACTGTCTGGTTTCAGACTATTTCTTTCCTCAAACTAAGAGCTTGTATCCAAAGCGCACCCCATGTCCTCCCTCCCCCAACCTGTGACAAGCCCTCATCCCCTTTCTCTCTCTGAGTCTTTACCTATCCTGGGGGTTCCCTATCAATAAAATCATATTCAAGATGGCATTTTGTGCCTGCCCACATATCTTAAGCGAGGACTGGTGATTTTTTTTGTTTTTACATGAATTAGCATTTTTGTATTTTGAGAGGAAAATCCAGATGGATTAAAGATGAGATGTACAAAATGAAGCCCTTTTAGTAACTATGTGCATCAGCTCTGGGTAGGCACTGTTGTTCTAAGTGTGAAACCAGAGCCAGAAGGGAGATGCTTAGCTCTTCCTGTGGCAAAACAAAACCAAAAAAACCCAGAAGACAAAGGCCAAGAAAGACAGCTGGAAAGACAAACCACAACCTTGGAAAAAGCGTTCATCATGACCCAAGGTCAGAGAAAGCTTTCACATCCCTGTGGTCCAAAAACTTCTTGAAACCCAATGTTCTGAAAAGAAACAGAACACACACAGGCAGTTTGAATGAGAGGCAGTGCAGGTGGCCAGTGTGTGTTAGAGTTGCTCAACCTCTCAGGTGAGGACACAGGCAGATGGACACACTGTGGAGACAACACTGGTCACCATCACACTGGCAGGTCTTTGGCCTGGTGACAACCAGCTCTGGTGACAATGTGAGAAGGCAGAGGCAGAGGCCCCAGCAGGTCCCCTAGAGGGAAGAGCAAACAGACACTCCTCTCCGGGGGAACAGTGTGCAGGATGCATCAAAGGGCCACAGGTGTATCCCTTCCCCAGCAGTGCTGGTCCTTAATGCTGATCCCACCAAAGTGCTTGCACAGCTTTCAAAGGTGTTTTTCTTCAGTCACATGAATTCAATTATATGTCATCAAAGCATTTTCAGAAGTGACCTGCCCTGGGTCCTAACAATACACACACATAAATACACACATATACACATAACCATATGCACACATACATACAAGAAAGAGACAGACAGGCTGAAACACAGAAAGGCAGAGTGGAAGAGAGAAACAGAGAGAGAGAAAAGACAGAGAGAGAGGCACTGAGAGACAGACAGAGAGAAGAAACACTAGAGCTGGGAATGAGTGGAAGTCTTGCACATTTTCACAAGTCAGCCTACATGTCAGAACCTGGTCCCAGTGTCCATCCATCTTCCAAGGGAGGGTGTGGGGCTCACACAAGGATGTGTGACCAGAAGGCAAAAAAGCAGGGAGTCACTGTGGGGCAGCCCACCCCAGAGGCCGAGATGGGACACAGGGCCTGGATCTGAACATGACAGAATGACCTAGGAGGTTATATGCCCCAGCGGACAATGTCAGAGTTGTATTTAATTTCAATCCCCCGACAGGGAGATGAAAGCAGGCGGCAAGGAGGATGACTTTCCCCAGAGCCCAGGGCAGACCCTGGCCTGTGTAGGGTGTGCTCTGCACTCCGCCAGCCCTCTGTGGAGCCCTTCCTTTGCTGAGTCTGTGCACGAGCTCCCTGTGATGCCAGCCCGTGGGGGTGACAGGTGCACTAGGTGTTTATGGGTCTAGAGAAAGGATGGCTTCCCTAGGAAGCAGGGGCCAGAATGATCCCCACTGTGCCGATGGGGGATTGGGGAGACCCTGAGAGGCACGTGGCTTGTCCAGGGTGACAGCACTGCTGAGGTGGGGGAGCCAGGTCTGAAACCAGCTGTGTCCTCAGATCTGTGGCTCTGGCTGCATCCAGGCCTCCTCAGGTCTGGAAGGTGGGGGGGCAAGTTGGTGTCACTCTGTGAGGACATGGCATGGGGTGGAAAGTGAGCCTTGGGGACCTTTGTGTAAGGAGGAAGCTTGGGGAAGGGGACCGCAGGAAGTGACCTCACTTCCCTGGCAATAGAACCCAACAAAACTTGGAACCCAGGTCACCAGGCACCCACTCTGTAGGGAAGCCCCTTCTTCAGCTCTCTAGGTGAGACAGAGGAATGTTCTGCTGCATCCCAACACCCTGAGGCCGTGGCCCCTGGAAAGCCCAGCAGCAAGGGCCTGGGCCAGCGGTGCCTGCACTGGGTCAGGTCTCACCCCAGGCGCGTCTGGCCTTTTGGCCACAGGGACCCAAAGGTAACACAGAGAGGCCCAGGGCAGGCCCACCTAGGCCAGGGCCACCACTCACATCCCACCCGGGTAGCCCCACGGCCCCTTCCTGGCTGGTGGAGGTGGGACCGTCATGCTGGGGTGGAGGGTCCTTGCCTCAAGCAAGAGCAGGCTGAGGAAGGGTCAGAGTCCCTGGGGGGCCGGTCACGTCCACAACCCGGGTCACAGCTGGCTGGCTGGGATGTGGAGAGCTGGGGCAGGGCCCTGCTGCCCGAGGTGGAGCCCATGCCCTCTGGGTGTGTCTCTTCACTCCTGGGTGACTGTCTGAGCTGAACAAGGTCCCAGTCTGATCTGGCAGCAGAGGGTCGAGTGGGCAGAAACAGGGGTAGTCCTGGCCAGGCAGGGCTCTGAGACCTCCAGGCCAGGCCAGCTGCCTGTCACTGTCATTGCAGAGCCAGACACCGCAGGAATCGGTGGATGAGGACACCCACCCCACCTCCCTGACTGAGGGGCTGGTGTGCCACACATCTGAGGGCCAGTGCAGGCCCTCGGTGAGTCTGGATGTGGAGGGGTCCCTCCTCGCACACACTTCTACTAGACTGAAAGCTCTCTCCACTTCCAACACTTACAGACCCAGAGCAGGCAGGGGCAGGGGAAGATGCCAGAGACCAAAAACTGGACCATCAGGATCCAGCAGGAGAGCCCGAGATCCCTTCTGCTGCTTCTGCTTCTCCTGAAGCTCCTGCACCTGCACCTGGACTGCTTGGCAATGGAGAACCAGTTCAGGCATCAGCATCCCATGGGGCTGAGGCCCCTCTGCGCCCACCCATAATGTCTCCAAAATCCCACCATCAGTCCCTTACCCCACTTTAACTTGACTTCCCTTCCCCTGAAGATGTTTGTGTTTGGTTTTTCCTTAGTTTAGCTTGTTTGTTTCACATTGTTTATGGATCCTTTATTTTTCCTTTTTAAGTTTCTTTTAATAAAATATAGACTTTTTCCCTTTTAAATTGTGCGATTCAGGAGCATTAGGGACATTCACAATGCTGTGAGACCGTCACTACCATCTAGTTTCACACTATTTCTTTCCTCAAAGTAAAACCCTGGATCCAGAGCGTGCACTCCCCTCCCTCCCTCCCCCAGCCCCTGTCAGCCCCGAGTCCTCTTCCTTGCTGGGTGTATTTACCTCTCCTGGGTGTTCCCTGTCAATGAAACCAGGAAAGGTGGCTTTTCGTGCCTGCCCATATGTTTTAAGCTTGGGCTGGTGATTTTTTTGTTTTCACTTGAAATAGCCTTTTTATTATTTGAAAGGGAAATCCAGGGGGATTAAAGATGTGATATACAAAATGAAGCCCTTTTAGTAACTCTGTGTATAATCTCGGGTAGACACTGCTTTTCCCCCTGTGACACCACAGCCAGAAGACAGAAGGGAGATGCTTAGCTCTTCCTGTCGCAAAAACAAAATGAAACAAATCAAAAAACAAGCAAATGCCCAGAAAAACAGCTGGAAAGATAAACCACAACCTGGAAGAAGCGTTCCTCATTACCCAAGGTTGGAGAAAGCCTTCACATCCCTGTAGTCCAAAAACCTCTCAAAACCCAGTGTTCTAAACAGAAAGAGAACAGACACAGGCTGTTCCAAGGAGAGGCAGTGCAGGTGGCCTGTGTGTGTTAGAGATGCTGGACCCACAGGTGAGGACACAGGCCGACGGACACACTGCAGAGACTGCACTTGTCACCATCACACTGGCAGGTCTTTAGGCAGGTGACAACCAGGCCTGGTGACAATGTGAGCAGGCAGAGGCTCCAGCAGATCACCTGGAGGGAAGAGCAAATGAATGCTCCTCTCTGGGAGAACAGGGTGCAGGACGAATCAAAGGGCCATAGGTGCATCCCTTCCACCGAAGTGCTGATCCTCAGAGCTGATCACACGTAAGTCCTTGCACAACTATTCAAAGATGTCTTTGCAAGGGTGTTCATCACAGCACTGGTTGAAACAACCGGAATTAAAGCAACACTAAGGTTGATGGAGAGGGGATGGGGTCCATCCATTCTGGTTCATGTGGATGAATGAATGCTGTGCAGTTGGAAAAGTGGGTGTCTGTTCTTTACCTGATGTCAAGGGAGGCCTTGGGGTGGATGCATGTGAACCCAACTCTGCATCCGGGTCCCATCTGCACAACCACATATGTGTGAAATCAACATAGATGTAAATGAATCTGATTGTGAGTGTGTGAGAGACAGAGATGGAGAGAGACAGAGAGACACAGAGACTGAGTGATGAGCACTAAACCATTCATGATAGTCACCTCTGTGGGTGGAATTTATAAATCTCTTCTCTTTTAGGCAATATTTCAATGTTTTGTAATGTGTTTGTATTGCTCTACTAATTCTAAAATGATTAAAATCCTATGTTAATGTGACCCATTCATTACTCATCTATGTAGTAATTAAAGTACATTAATCCTATTTTTAAAAGATTTATTATGAGGACAATAAGCATTTATGAGAGTAAAATATGAATTCTACGGGAGTTAAGAATCAGTAAAGAACAAAGCCTTCTCAGGACTCAGTTCCATGTCAGCTCCGTGGCAGCGGATGTTCTCCAGGAGGTCGTGTCAGTTCTGAATCAGCATCCAATAGAGGTGAGGAAGAAGTACCAGACTTGGACACTGAAGACTACAATAGATTAGAGATTCTGTTGAGAGAAATTAAGACCTAAATTCACAGAAAATAATCCCATATTCATGGAGCAGAGGCTTTATTCTACGAAGATGACAATAGCCCACGAATATATCTAAGGATTCAAAGAAAGCCTACCCAAATCCCAGGTGGTGCTTTGCAGGAATTGACAATCAATCTAAAATTCACGTGGAAAATCCAGGGGCTCAGAATACATGAGTGAATCTTGAAGAAGAACAAAGTTCGAGGAATGGAAAGCCAGATGGGACCCACTGTTGATACAAAGGCACTTTAAGCTGAAGATACCTGAGATTCGATAGATGCAGAAGGAAACCTGTCACGGAAGCCAATTCTCTCCTCTCCCTTTGCCCTATTAAGTTAGGTTGATAAAAAGCCTTTAACTTTCCCATTTAACATGGTAGTTACTTTTCTGGTTGGCTCCTGCCTGTGTATAAATAAACCGTTTCTCTCATTCATCTCCTCTTTACTTCTGTGGGCTCTTTGGGAGGGACTCTGGATGATGGGGACCTGCTCTTTTCTCACCTTCTTTAGTGATATCTTTTGTCCATGGTGAAGTGATAAAAAAAAGGCTCATTGGTTTTGGGTCAGATTTGGAACATGTATACCTTTGGAGACCCCCTGGAGGAAAAAGGGGGTTCAATACAGCTGGGAGAATTTACTGGTTGTCTTGGCCAAATGCCCAATAAGATGCTATTTGCAAGGATGTTTTCAAAGGTTCTTACTCTAAAACAAATATCCTATCTAAACCTCTTGGGTGACCAAATAGAAAGAAAGACAAAGGTGAACCATGGCTAGCCTAAGAACACTTGCTTAACAAAATGGAAGGACAGAATCAGATTCAGAGTAAAAATTAAAATCCATTTACACCATCAACCCTCCCACCATTTTGTAGACTGTCCTCATGTAATCTTAGATGGCTCCCTGGAGAAAGTCCTCACCAAGATCACACATGGCCAGGTCCTTTTCCTGGACCTCATGCTTGTTTTCAGGGCTTGGCCCAGTGGAAGGCTGGTCCCGAGGGCCTGAGAGGGGCTATTTGTGAAGAATTCTCTGCCAAGACCAACCGGGCTGAAGGGGACCTGTGTTCTCTGAGGGAGAGAGAGCAAACCGAGCCTCTGTGGAGGCAGCTCTGAGAGCATCCCAAAGGCACACAGCTCTAACTCTGGACACGGGAATTTTTGATTGGCACCTTAGTTGGAAATCTCCTCCTAGATAGAAAGAAGCAGATTCAAGATGCTGCAGTTGGATCGGCAGGTCGGCCTCTCAAAGTTACTGATGAGGAGGATACGCAATTCTCTGCAGAAGTAGAAACACCCATCCCTGCTCTGCTGACCTCATCAACAGAGAAACAGAGCCGCAGCTCTATGGGGAATTCAACGCCCACCCACCCTTCTTACCGACATCAACGTCCCCACTTTCTTCTCCTGACAGGGCCCTGGACACAAATTGTGACTCAGCCCCAGATATCACATACCCATCACCCTGAATTCCTCTGTGTCTCTCTGTGTCCAAATCCAGCACCAAGGCCTGTGACCATTACTGTCAAGTCGTGTCCCCCTTTCAGCCCATCTTCGGCCATCATCCCAGCCCAACCTCAGTGTCTCTCTCCAGGTCAGCAGCACTCTACCCACTGGCTTCCCATCAGCTTATCTTGCCCCGCTTCCATTGTTTCTTCCCCATACATCACCCACAATGATCTTATTAAAGGATGAATCAGATCAAGTTGCTCCCCTGTACAAAATACTCTCGTGACTTTCCATTCTATTCAGAAGAAAACCCAGGCTCCCTACCATGACTCCTAAGGCCCTATGTGATCCGGTCCCTCACCCGTCTCTGCAGCCTCAGTTCTCATCGTTCTGCTCCAGCCCATCTTCACCGCCCAGATGGTCCCCACCAGGACAACCGTGTTTGAAACTCCAAGTCTCGCACTTACACTTCTCCCGGCCTGGGAGGCTTTTCTCATCTGTTACCTACGTGGCTTATTCTCTTACTTCATTCAGGACGCTGTTCAAATTATTTTACCCTCAGAGAGGACTTATCTGACCACATTACTTAAAACAGTATGGCACATTTATCCTACTCAATCATTTTCTCTCCTAATATGCTTTATGTTTCTTTGTGGTAATTATTAGTACCTGGCAGTACATAATATATTTATTTACTTACTGGTTTATTGTCTGTCTTTCTTACTAGACCTATATTCATGGAACCACAAATGACGGGTTTAATCAGTAACTTTTAAACCACATATAAATGAATGCTTTTATAAGATGAGAATTACAGAGGATTCCACGGGTTGCTTAGGGGTAAAAAGAGAAAGGATTCAGGTTGAACAAGGTTATTAAGGACTTGGGAGCCTGGGAGTGGATGTTTATTTATTTTATACATAGCAGTGTGTATCTGTTAATCCCAAAACACCTCATCTAGCAAAAGACCAAGCTGATTACTTTAAAAACTTTTTTTGTTTTTAAAGCTGGGTTGTTTGAAATCTCTTTTCTTCTTTGTTCTTTTCCTTTTTTTAAAGAATTTTTCTTTTTTTTTTTTTTACATTGAGGTACTGGGAACTGAACCGAGCATGTACTCAACCCCTTAAACTATACCTTCCCCTCCAAAGCCGATTACTTTTATACTTTGACAATACTATATCGAATTATGCTTTTTTATTCCATTTTCCCTTCAGAGAGTTTATAACGGAGGGAGAGAGAGTCAGAGGAAGCCCTGGGCCATCCCTTCCTTCTCAGCGGGTTACTACACAACAGGGGAGCTTGGCTGTCACCAGGCCCAGCTCACCCTTCTGCTCTGAGGGCCGACTCAGGCCACTATTCTAAACAGAGGCATGTTAGAAGCAGCAGAAAGTCAACTAGCGAGCAACAATGACAAAACTGACCCACCTGCAGTTGGACATCATCTGCTCTGAAATGAACCTCTTAAATCTCTTCTGCCCATTAGTGGATGGTTTTCGGAAATGTTCCCAAGGAGATGAATCTGGCTCTTTATTTTTCTGGGTTTCTTGGGCCTTCTATGACTTTAACTGCAATCTTGATTTTCTGCAGTACGTCTGCAGGGAAGCCAGGCAGAGCACGTGAAAAGACCCTGCAGGACACGGCTGAGGCCTCCAGTCAAAGCATCCTTGTTGTGCAGAGCCTATGTTCATGGGACTGTTTTTATTACTCCTGTAATTAGTTCTGATCCAAGTGTCCCACAGAGAATGAGGTTTCTAGATGGAAGGTGGTCAGACGCAGGTGAGCAGTGGGGATGTGGGATGCAGATGGCGGACAGGCTGGAAGGAGAGAAGGGAAATGTTTCTTCAGGCGTCAAGTTGGAACATTTCCAATTTTTATATGGACATTAAACTTGGTCAGGCTGAAGCGCCATTTGCTCTCAGACGGTGTGATTTACACGTATCCCTACAAATTCTACAGAGTATGTTGAAGCTGGTCTTGACAGCCCAGGGGACGGACAGCTTAGAGTGACACCTACGTTCCAGGGTGCCTATGATCTCGGGCTCACAAAGAGGAAAAGAATACACGTATTTTGCCTTTGTAGTTCTATGTGAAATTATTTTGACCCTTGCCACAGGGTGTAAGAACAGAGATCATGTAGTCTCTCTTACGTCGCAAGGAAGACAGTTTTTCTTGATGAGTCAGCAGACTGTTTCCGATGGCCCGGGGTCTGTGACAGACATTAGCTGTCTAGACAAATACCACACAGCCCCCCATCCCTCAAGGAGATCACAGTGTGTTGTGGAAGAGACAAATTTAAATAGGTTTTCAAAACAATGTGGTAAGAGTCACTTGGCATCATGTGTACTGTATGTTCAGAGGGGCTTTTGCACTGCCTGAGGCAGGGTTCTAGAAGGTAGGGAAGGTGTCAGAGAGGAAATGCCTCCAGGACTGACATCTGAAGGATTCCAGCAAATCTCCAGACCAGGAGAGTGCGGGTTGGGAACGGGATTCTCGGCAGCTTGCATGTCTCGTGCAGAGGTCTGGTCGTGTCTAAGAGCACTTTGCACTTAGGGAAGGAAGGTCAGTGAGTCGAGAGGTTGTGAGGAACAAACGGAACCTGAGGCTGAAAAAAAGCAGCTGAGGCTAGGTGATGAGAAGGTGTAACATTAAATCAGGGAGCATGGACTTCCTCACAAGTGCAGTGGGGAATTATTTGGCATTTTGAGGAGGAGAGTGACACAGATTAGTCATTAAAAGTGAGCAAAGTGGATTGTTCACTCTAAAGAACAGCACTGGGGAGACTAGCAAGGGGTGTGAATTAATGCAGTGGGGAGTGAGGAGCAGGGACTTAGTTGGGGATATTAAGGAATAGAATTGTAGTACTGACGGCGGTGAAGGAGTGGAGAAGTAAAGGAAAACTCCGAGATGTATGGCACAGAAAACAGATGGGAGAGTGATACCATTGTTTGAAGAAGTAAACCTAGTTTTGAGTGAGCTTAAATTCAAACATACAAAGCTAGACACTTTCATGGGCTAATCAAATGGGAATATCTACTTGTCAATTATACATGTATTTCTGGGACTGAAGTGAGATGTTCACATTGCAAAAGATTTGACAGTTAAACAGTGGACAGAGAGCGGTTGAAGCCATAGGAATAAATGCCACCCACTGACAGTTTATCAAAGGAAAAGGAAGGAGGCCACTTCTTGTTCAGAAAATAAGGCAGAAAAGAAACTTGAAGATACACTCACTGAAGACACATAAAAACATAGGATACGATGCAGACAATCTGCTTTTTTAAATACATTTATTGTGGTACAATTTCTGTTCCGTAAATGAGACACATCTCACATGCAGTATTTGATGAATTTTCATAGAAGTCTACACCCACAAAACCATCACCACACTCAAGAGAGCTACCAATTCCATCACTCCAAAAGTGGGGCAATTTTCCAATTCCCATATTTACCCCTTCCCACCCCCTTCCCTCCCTGGTAACATAAGTTTGTTTCTCTGTGTCTGAGGGCATCTTCCTCTTCTGTTGTTAAGTTCATTTCTGTCTTCTTTGTAGATTCGACATAGAAGTAGTATCATAAGGCATTTTTCTCTCTTCTGGCTTACTTCACTCAGAATGACAATCGTGGTGTGAATCCGTGTTGCTGCAAATGGCATTGTTTTATAATTTTTCATGGCTGCATAGTATTCAGTGGCATAAATACACCACTACTTTCTCCAGTCACCAGGCGATGGACGTTTCGGTTGGTTCCAATCATGGCTATTACAAATAGGGCTGCTGTGAGCATTGAGGTGCATGTGATATTTTGAATTAGAGATTACTCCTGACATATCCACAGGAGTGGGAAGACTGGATCATAAGGTAAGTCCATTTACAGTTTATAAAGGAACTTCCATCCTGTCTTCTCTAGTGGCAATGCAGCCCGTCTTACTGAAGCAGAGACATGCTAAGAAAGTAACGGGTATTTCTAGAGGTCAGACCTGAAGTGCAGTGAGCTTGGGCTGTTCCAGATGAAGAGGGCAGTCTGGAGGCAGGGCTGGAGGAGAGTGACCAGGGGAGTGTGGTACAGGCAGGTTTCAGACAACGTGGGGACATGACACGCTGGGATAAAGGGCCTGGGCTTCCGGTCATCCATTGGTAACCATGGGGCACTGGTCCCAGAACTCCCCACGGATTCAAAAATCCATGGATGCTGACGTCTCTTTTATATAATAACATAGGACTTACATGGAATAACAAGCATCATTCAGTGTACTTTATTTTTTACATATAAACATTTTTTTCTCCAAGTGATAGTCATTTCACAATGTTGTGTTGAATTACAGGGTACAGCACCATTTTTCAGTTCTACATGAACATACGCATACATTCATTGCCACATTCTCTTCTGCTGTGTCCTCCTGTGTACTTTAAATCATCTATAGATGACACGTGGTATGTAAGGCAACGTGAATGTCATGTAAGCTGTTGACAGTGTCTGGCAAATTCCAGTGTCGTGTTTTGAAAATTTATCTTTTATCCCAAAAATTTTCAACCCACAGTTAGTTGAATCTGCTGGATCGGGAGCCCCTAGATACGGAGAACCCCCAAGCCCTTCCCACCTCCTACATAGCCACTGTAAGCACTGAAGGGGACAAAAGAGAGGAGAAGAGCGCCCTCTAGCGGCTGGAAACGCTGAGGAATTTCTTCATTGTATGCAGCGCAGGAGAGAAGGTTTCGGGCCGACTAGCGCAAAACAAGGGCCTGCCGGGACAGGAAGGAGGAAGGACGGCAGTGGAAGCCAGCTCACAACCTTCCTGGAGCTAGCTGGTAGCAGTGAGGGACGCCGAGGGACTAGGGACCCGTCGCGTGGGGGCGGGGCAATCCTGGCCGCCAGGTGCATGGTTCACGCAGCTGGCACCCAGTTTGCAAGATCAAAATAACAAGGAGTGGGGGTGGAGGGAAGGGGCTGCCTCAGCCCCGGGATCCTGACAAGGGCCAAACACCATGACCTCAGCTAGAGCGGCTCTCCAAGTCAGCCAGAAACAGGCAATTCTGAGGCAAGATATTGCAGATTCCACCACAGCCACACTGAGAACTAGATCTCTAAGCTCACCAAATGGAACCATCGGAACCAGGAATCTTTCCTTTTCTCTTCTTTTGGACCTTGGGACATGGAACCACATATCTCTGACGGGAACCATCTTCACTCCGGTAGAGAGCGCACTTTTTCAGGAATAAGCATGGAGAGAAAGAGTGCGGTGATGCTTTCGTGGTTCAAAGCGGAATCTCGTCTGAGAAACGGTAAGAACATGCTTCTCAATGAAGCCGAGTTACGGCAAAAAGCAGGAGGAATGTTAAGGAAATCTCTCTTGATATCCATTCACTAGACAAGACGAGCCAGTCATAAAAATGCAGCGCTTTAAATCAAGGAGAGTTCTTCTTTGTGTGTCTGTTTGTTTGGTATTTCTGGTTTTGGTAATGAAAACCAATGCCATATTTTAAAAGAAGGCTTGGGGCCCTAGATGCGCAGAGTGTCATTGAGCATTGAGGCTGAGAGTTGTTGATGAGGAGAACATAAATCTGCGTATAGACAGGTAAGTGTTCCAAGTCCACCGCTCGAAAAATGTTAGCCAATCATGTGTCCATTTCATTGGGAAAGAAGTAAATGACACAAAACTGGGAGTGACATTGGATTAAACAGTGGGAGTGAGCAATTAAATCCAAGATGTTTATACCTAGACTTTCATTGTGAATGTAACAAACTTAGAGAAATTGTCTAAAAAGCAGTAACTGAAGCGGGTGCGCAATACACACATACAATGGGGAATATCAGAGAGGTAAAATATGCTACATGTATCATGATTGAGAAACAAGATCTAATAGAGGATTTCATTTTTGAGACTGTTCTAGCAATACTGGTCCAATTACATGTAATGTTATGAACTTAGACATGATTTATACAAATTTAGAGAAAATTGTCATTAAAAGGCAACATAGCTTCCAAATCATTGAGGAGAAAATTAACCTCAAAAAAAAATCAATCAATACTGATAAGATGGAGTAACAGAGACCATAATTACCATCCTGGAATAAACACCAAGGTGGATAAAATCTATGAAGAAATGATTTTTAAGATATGTGAAAGCGATCATCAACTAGGTCCTAGTCCTGCCACCTCCATAACAAGGCTGCTAGGCTTCTTACTGCCACTACCAAGGATGTCCACCAGGTGGCGACATTGCATCCCTCTGCTCTGCTGCAGAGACCGTCCTGAGCAGTCCTGTCCCAGATTTTGGCAGGCCGCTCCCAGAAGCTCTCTGGTGGGTCTCGGTCCCTTTTAGCCACCAGTAAAAGGGATCAAGGATGAGCAGTGATCCTACTGACTCATCAAAGATCGAGAAACCTATCTGATTTCTGAGCAGCCCTTTACCCTCTTCTGCTGTCTGGTACTCTCCACGCGACTTGCAGAGTCCATGGCATGGGCAGCCTGCACGCTGGCCCCGGCCAATCAGAATCTGTTCCCCCTCCCAAGAGGCCATGCGCGGTCGTGAGAAGGGCTCCAGGCCTATGGAGCCACGCAGCTTGCACTGCGTCCCGGCCGTGGTCTCGCGAGCTCCATGCCCTTGGGTGACTCAGTTAACATCCCTAAGCTAGTTTCCTCATCAGTAAAATGAAGACATAATCAATATGGGGAAAAAAACAGAATCTGGGGAGGACTCCGTTTCTGGTAATTGAAGATTATTTTCATTCTGAGTGATACAGTGAGGGAAACCACACATTGTTTACCATTTCATACTTCTGAAGGACAGCTTCTGCTATTCTTAAAACTAACGCATGCACGTATGCACAAACACACGTACAGACACACTGACACTGTTCCACATACATACCCACGCACACACACGTGGAGTCAAGGACCCCACACACACCCATAAGATACATATAAACGCACACGACCTCAGGCTCACATAAACACGCAAAGTCACTGTTACGTACCACACACGTCGCCAAGTGCACGCGAGCGCCCAAGAACACACACGTCACACACACCTTTGGTGTCATTCGAAACCAATTACTATCGAGAGTCTCAGTGTCCGCTGTTTTATCTGCTAAGAAGATCGTAACTTTGGAGCGTGAAAAAGGAGCCCCTCCTATCTGGAGATGATCTTAGCCTCTTGCAGTCTCAGCAGAGCCAAAATAACTGCTATGGACTTTTGCAAGTGTAGGGCCAGAGTATCCCTGGGAGTTCCCATACTTAATATATGTAAACATTTGAAGTGCAGTAGGTTCTAAACACCTGCCTTTACAAATACACATTCATTATAAGGGGGAAGACCAGGCACAACTTTACAATTCCCAGACTCAGGTGAGTCCCTCAAAGAAAGTGGAAGTGTGGGGAGAGCCGATTCCCAGTCTCGGACCACTAGCCTAACCCTTTTCTTCGCAATGCTGGGTCCATCCCACGCCCCAAGAGTCCTTTGATGTGCACAGGGAGACACGCGGAACTCACATCGGGGCTCTGTACATACCTTCCATGCCAACAGCTGCCCATTGTCCTCTCTGTGATTCCTGGGAAGCTGAACTCCGGGGAGAGCCGGAGCGGACACCAGAAGTGGGTAGGGGCTGCTGGGGCACTGCATTCGGGGTCCTGGGTTTCCAGAGCCCGGGGTGCAGCCAATGGGTGTATCCCATTGGCCCTGTGGAATCCAGCCCGTGGAGGACATGGCCAGAGGGAGAGTCAGGGTCAGAGGGACCCTCAGTAATGCAGGATCCAGGGCAGCTGGTGGGTGGGGGTGGGGTCCCTTGCCGGGAACTAAGGGCAGAAACCCTAAGGAAGTCCTGAGGGGGGTGTAAGGTATCCTCATTCCCGTCAATTAAACAAACAAAGCTCACCGCAGGCTAGGATGGGAAGACTTTTGTAAGAACAAGGGAAGGCTCTCGCAGGAGATCTGGCCAGAGAGGGCTGGGGGGCTTGCCAGGCTGATGAGGAACGCAGTGGCCATCAGACTCTAAACACCGCCCCAATACCTCCGGGTGACACTGAAATGCAGTGAGACACGGAAAGCACGATAAACAAAGGCTGGAAACTCAGCAGCTTTTTGCTTGGTTCACTGAACTTCTGACGCCCCCCCCCCCCCGCTAAAAGCCTTTACCGCATCATCCAGGAAGGACCCGGCTCAGGATTCCAGCTGATATTCCACAGGTGGCATCACTTGCTGATCACACGGAACAGGCAAGTTAGCCACTTCCCAAACCCTGAGGCTCCTCCTGGGAGGAGCGTGCGGGACTCCAATACAGCCTCTGGACAACGATGCTCTTTAGTGCCAGTCCCGGTTTCATGCTCCGGGCTCTAGACCTGGCCGCAGCCTCAATGAATTGTCGATAAATGTCACCCGTGCACCATGTCTAAGCTTGGGGTCCAGATGTGACCGTGGCTCTTTTCTTCTTCCCATCAATAGGTTGTTCGGGCTTCATGTCATCGTAATGGCAGGAAGACCAGCACCGCCCTCTTGGGGCCTCCCTGAAGATACATAGAAACATAGGACACAAAGCAGTCCATCACTTTTGTTTTTTTTTTTTAAACACCTTTATTGTGATACAATTTCTGTTCCGTAAATTAGACAGATTTGACATGTAGTATTTGATGAATTTTCATCGAAGTCTACACCCAGAAAACCATCACCACACTCAAGATATACCATTTCCATCACTCCCCAAGAGGGGCAATTTTCCAAATCACAGCTTTACCACTTCCCACCCACTACCCTCCCAGGTAAACATAAGTTTGTTTCTGTATGACTTTGGGTCTCTTCCTCTATTTTTGTGAAGTTCATTTCTGTATTTTGTAGTTTTTTTTAGATTCCACATGGAAGTGGTATCATATGGCATTTTTCTCTCTTCTAGCTTACTTAACTCTGAATTACGAGCACTGTGTCCATCCGTGTTACTGCAAATGGCAACGTATTATCTTTTTTCATGGCTGTGCAGTATTCCACAGCATAAATAACCAATACAACTTTCTCGACATTCTAGGCGATGGAAGTTTGGGTTGTTTCCACTTTCTGGCTATTACAAATAGTGCTTCTCTTACCATCGAGGTGCATGTGAGATTTGAATTAGAGTTTTCTCCTGACATATCCCCAGGCATGGGAAGGCTGGATCATAAGGTAAGTCCATTTTTAGTTTTTAAAGGAATCTCCATCCTGCCATCTCTAGTGGCAATGCAACCGGTTTTATTGATGCAGAGCCGTGCTCAGAAAGTAACTGGTATTTCTAGAATTCAGACATGAAGGGCAGAGAGCTTGGGCTGTTGCAGAAGAAGAGGGCTGTCTGGAGGCAGGGCTGGAGGGCAGTAAAGAGGGGAGTGTGATACAGGCAGGATTGAGAACAAGTGGGGACATGACAGGCTAGGATAAGGAGCCTGGGCTTCAAGACATCCCTTGGTAAACATGGGGCACTGGTTCCAGGACTCCCAACAGATTACAACATACATGGATTCTGACGCCACTTTTATACAATGACATAGGACTTACATGGAATTACAAGCATACACCCGTGTAATTAATATTTAACATACACATATTTATTTACCAAGTGATAGTGATTTCACAATATTGTGTCGAAATCCAGTGTAGGGCACAATTTTTCATTTCTACATGAACATACGCATAAGTAGATTGTCAAATAATCTTTCGCTCTGTACTCCTGTGTACTTTAAGTCATTTGTAGATGACGCGAGGTATGGAAGGCAACGTTAACGCTATGTAAGTAGAAGCCGGTGCGTGGCAAATTCATGTGACATTTTCTGAAACTTCCTATTTATTTCCCGAATATTTTCACCCCACAGTTAGTTGAATCTGCTGGACCGGGAGCCCCTAGATACGGAGAAACCCCAAGCCCTTCCCACCTCCTACATTGCCACTGTAAGCGCTGAAGGGGACCAAAGAGAGGAGAAGAGCGCCCTCTAGCGGCTGGAAACGCTGAGGAATTTCTTCATTCTATGCAGCGCAGGACAGAAGGTTTCCGGGTGACTAGCGCCAAAGCAGGGCCCGCCTGGACAGGAAGGAGGAAGGACGGCAGTGGAAGCCAGCTTGCACCCTTCCTGGAGCTAGCTGGTTGCAGTGAGGGACGCCGAGGGACTGGGGACACGTCGCGTGGGGCGGGGCAATCCTGGCCGCCAGGTGCACGGTTCACGCAGCTGGCACGCAGTTTGCACGATCAAAATAACAAGGAATGGGGGTGGGGGGAAGGGGCTGCCTCAGCACCGGGATCCTGACAAGAGCCAGAGCGCCGCGACCTCAGCTAATGCGGCTCCCCTATTAAGCCAGAAAAAGGGAACTCTGAGGCAACATATTGCAGATTCAACCACAGCCACACGGAGAACTCAATCTCTAAGCTGACAAAATGGAACCATCGGAACCAGGAATTTTTCCGTTTCTCTTTTCTGGACCTTGGGACACGGAGCCATACATCTGTGACAAGAAACATCTTTACTCCGGTAGAGAGCCCACTTTTTCAGGAATAAGCATGGAGAGTAAGAGTGCGGTGATGGTGTCGTGGTTCAAAGCGGAAGGCCGGATGACAAACGGTAAGAACATGCTTCTCAATGGAGCCGAGTTATGGCAAGAACATAAAGCTGTGTATAGACAGGGAAGGGTTCCAAGCCCACCGCTCGAAAAAATTCACCAATCATGTGTCCATTTGATTGGGAAACAAGTAAATAACTCAAAAATGGGAAAGACATGGGATTAAGAAGTGGTAGTGAGCAATGAATTCCAAGATGTTTATACCTATATTTTCATTGTGAAAATAACAAACTTCAAGCAAATGTCTAAAAATTAGTAAGTGTACTTCGGGCGCGCAATCACACGCACAATTGGGAAAAGCAGAGAGGTAAATTATGCGAAATGTATCATGATTGAGAAACAAGATCTAATAGATGATTTCATTTTTGAGACGGCTCTAGCAATACTGGTCCAATTACATTTAGAGTTATGAACTTAGAGATAATTTTTAAACATTTAGAGAGAATTTACATTAAAAGGAAATATAGCTTCCAAATCATTGAATAGAAAATTAACCTCAAAAAGAATTCATCAATCCAGCTAAGAAGGAGTAACGGAGACCATGTTTACCATCCTAGAATAAACCCCAAGTAGGATAAAATATATGAAGCAATGATATTTAAGACACGTGAAAACCATCATCCCCCAGGGACCTCGTCCTGCCACCACCATACCAAGGGTGCTAGGCCTCCTACTGCAACTACGCAGGACGTTCACCTGGCGGCGACATTGCCTCCCTCTTCTCCTGCTGCAGAGCCGGTCCTGAGCAGTCCCTTTGCAGGTTTCTGCAGGCAGCTCCCAGAAGCGCTCTCGAGGGCCTCGGTCCCTTTTAGTCACCAGCGAAGGAATAGAGGATGAGCAGTGAGCCTCCTGACTCAACGAAGATCTAGGAAACTATCTGATTACTGAGCAGCCCTTTACCCTCGTCTGCTGTCTGGTAGTCTCCACCCGACATGCAGAGTCCGCGGCTTGGGCAGACTGCACGCTGGCCCCGGCCCATCAGAATCTGTTCCCCTGGCCAAGAGGCCACACGCGGTCGTGAGCAGGGCTCCAGTCCTCTGGAGCCACGCCGCTTAGACTGCGTCCCGGCCCTGGGCTCGCGAGCTCCATGCCCTTGAGTGAGTCAGTTAACATCTCGAAGCTAGTTTCCTCATCAGGAAAATGAAGACATAATCAATATGGGGGAAAAAGTCACAATCTGGGGGGCCTACATTTCTTGTGATTGAAGATTAATTTCATTTTCTATTATTCAGTGAGGGACACCATACAATTTTTACTACTTCAGACTTCTAAAGGACAACTTGTACTATTATTAAAACGAACGCACGCACGTACACACAAACGCACGTGCGGACACACTGACTCTGCTCCACATACATCCCCACGCACACACACGTGGACTCATGGACCCCACGCACACTCATAATATACACACAACCACACACGTCCTCAGGCACGCACACACACGTGAAATTACTGTCACGTACCACACACGTCCCCAGGTGCACGCGCGCGCACACGCACTCGCACGCGCACACAAGTCACACAAACCTTTGGCGTCATTCAAAACCAAATTACCATCGAGGGTCTCAGTGTCCATTGTTTCATCCGCTCAGAAGCTCCTGCCTTTGGGGCGTGAAGCAGAAGCCCCTCCACTCTGGAGGTGCTCTTTCCCACATGCAGTCTCAGCAGAGCCAACATAACTGCTCTGGACATTTGCAAGTGCAGGGCCAGAGCATCCCTGGGAGTTCCCATCCTTAATATATGTAAACATTTGAAGTGCAGTAGCTTCTAAACTCCTGCCTTTACAAATACACATTCATCAGAAGGGGGAAGGCCAGGCTGAACTTTACATGTCCCAGACACAAGGGAGCCCCGCAAAGAAAGTGACAGTGTGGGGAGAGCCATTTCCCAGTCTCACACTAGTAGTCTGACCCTTTTCTTCCCAATGCTGGGTCCATCGCATGCCCCAAGTTGCCTTGGATGTGCACAGGTGGACACTGGGAACTCACATGCTGGCTCTGTCCATACCCTCCATGCCAACAGCTGCCCGTTGGCCTCTCTGTGAGCCCTGGGAAGCTGAACTCCGGGGAGAGCCGGTGCAGACACCAGAAGTTGGTCAGGGGCTGCTGGGGCAGGGCATTGGGGTCCTGGGTTTCCAGAGCCCAGGGAGGAGCCAATGGGCGTGTCCCATTGGCCCTGCAGCCTCCACCCTGTGGAGGGCGTGGCGAGAGGCAGCGTCAGGGCCTGAGGGACCCTCTGTAGTGCAGGACCCAGGGCAGCATGTGGGTGGGGGGAGGGGGCCCTTGCCGGGTTCTAAGGGTCAAAGCAATAAGGAAGGGCCTGTGGGGGCTGGAATGTATCCCCATTCCCATCAATTAAACAAACAAAAGCTCACCGCAGGAGAGGGTGGGAAGGCTTTTGTTAGAACAAGGTTAGGTGCTAGCCAGAGATGTGGCCAGAGAGTGCTGGGGGGCTTGCCAGGATGATGAGGAACCCAGAGGCCATCAGCATCTAAGCAACGCCCCAAATCCTCCGGGTGACACTGAATTGCAGTGAGACACGGAAAGCAAGAAAACACAGGCCGGAAACTCATAGCATTTGCTTGTTTCACTGACCTTCTGGCGACCCCACTGAGGGAGCCTTTACCGCATCACCCAGGACTGACCAGGCTCAGGATTCCAGCTGAATTTCCACAGGTGGCATCACTTGCTGGTGACACGAAGCAGGCACGTTAGCCACATCCCAAACCCTGAGGCTCCTCCTGGGAGGAGCCTGCCGGCCCCCAGTCCAGCCACTGCACCACGATGCTCCTTAGTGCCACTCCCGGTTTGCTGCCCTGCCTCTAGCTCTGGCCGGAACCTCGCTGGATTGTCGATAAATGTCACCCGTGCACCATGTCTAAGCTTGGGTTCCAGATGTGACCGTAGCTCTTTTCTTCTTCCCATCGATGAGTTGTTCAGGCTTCATGATATCATGATGTAAGGAAGGCCAGCACCGCCCCCTTGAGGCCTCCATGAAGACACATGGAAGCATAGGACACAACGCAGCACATCTCTTTTTTTTTAAACAGCTTTATTGTGGTATGATTTCTGTTCCGTAAATTATACACATCTAACATGTAGTATTTGATGAATTTTCATAGATGTCTACACCCAGAAAACCATCACCACACTCAAGATAGCTACCATTTCCATCACTCCCCAAGAGGGGCAATTTTCCAATACCCAGATTTACCCCTTCCCACCCCTTTCCCTCCATGGTAACCATAAGATTGTTTCTCTATGTCTCTGGGTTTCTTCCTATTTTGTGATTAAATTCATTTCTGTCTTTATTTTGTTTGTTTGTTTCCACATGGAAGTGGTATCATATAGCATTTTTCTCTCTTCTGGCTTACTTCACTCAGAATGACTAGCCCTGTGCCCATCCGTGTTGCCGCAAATGGCAACGTTTTATCCCTTTTCAAGGCTGCGTAGTATTCCGCGACATAAATAACCATTATTTATTTCTCCAGGCACTAGCCGATGACCGTTTGGGTTGGTTCCTCGTCGTGGCTATTACAAAGAGGGCTGCTGTGAGCATTGAGGTGCATGTGACTGTTTGAATTAGAGTTTTCTCCTGACGTTTCCCCAGGCGTGGGAAGGCTGGATCTTAAGGTAAGTCCGTTATTAGTTTTTTAAGGAACCTCCATCCTGCATTCTCTAGTGGCAATGCAGCCCGTCTTACTGAAGCAGAGCCGTGATCAGAAAGTAATATGTATTTCTAGAGTTCAGACATGAAGTGCAGTGAGCTTGGGCTGTTCCAGACGAAGAGGGCATTCTGGAGGTAGGGCTGGATGAGAGTGACCAGGGGAGTGTGGTTCAGGCAGGATTGAGACCACGTGGGGACATGACAGGCTAGGATAAGGAGCCTGGGCTTCCAGTCATCCCTTGGTAACCATGGGGCACTGGTTCCACGACTCCCCACGGATTCCAACATCCATGGATGCTGACGCCTCTTTTATACATTGACATAGGACTTACATGGAATTACAAGCATCCTCCCGTGTACTTTCTTTTTTACATACAAACATTTTTTTTTCTCCAAGTGATAGTCATTTCACAATGTTGTGTCGAATTCCAGTGTAGGGCACAATTTTTCAGTTCTACGTGAACATACGCATACGTTGATTGTCACATTCTCTTTTGCTGTGTCCTCCTGTGTACTTTAAGTCATCTCTAGATGACGCGTTGTATGGAAAGCAATGTGAATGCTACGTAAGCAGTTGCCGGTGTGTGGCAAGTTCAAGTGTTGCTTTTTGAAACTTTCTGTTTTTTCCCGAATATTTTCAACCCACAGTTGGTTGAATGTGCTGGAGCGGGAGCCCCTAGATACGGAGAAGCCTCAAGCCCTTCCCACCTCCTAAATTTCCACTGTAAGCGCTGCAGGGGACCAAAGAGAGGAGAAGAGCGCCCTCTAGCGGCTGGAAACGCTGAGGAATTCCTTCAGCGTAGGCAGCGCAGGAGAGAAGGTTTCGGGCCGACTAGCGCAAAAGGAGGGCCCGCCTGGACAGGAAGGGGGAAGGACGGCAGTGGAAGCCAGCTTGCACCCTTCCTGGAGCTAGTTGGTAGCAGTGAGGGACGCCGAGGGACTGGGGACACGTCGCGTGGGGGGGCAATCCTGGCCGCCAGCTGCACGGTTCACACAGCTGGCACCCAGTTTGCACGATCAAAATGACAAGGAGTGGGGGTGGGGGGAAGGGGCTGCCTCAGCACCGGGATCCTGACAAGAGCCAGAGCGCCGCGACCTCAGCTAATGCGGCTCCCCTATTAAGCCAGAAAAAGGGAACTCTGAGGCAACATATTGCAGATTCCACCTCAGCCACACGGAGAACTCAATCTCTAAGCTGACAAAATGGAACCCTCGGAACCAGGAATCTTTCCGTTTCTCTTTTCTGGACCTTGGGACAGGGAGCCATACATCTGTGACGGGAACCATCTTTACTCCGGTAGAGAGCCCAATTTTTCAGGAATAAGCATGGAGAGTAAGAGTGCGGTGATGGTTTCGTCATTCAAAGCGGAAGGCCGGATGACAAACGGTAAGAACATGCTTCTCAATGGAGCCGAGTTATGGCAAGAACATAAAGCTGTGTATAGACAGGGAAGGGTTCCAAGTCCACCGCTCGAAAAAATTCACCAATCATGTGTCCATTTGATTGGGAAACAAGTAAATAACTCAAAAATGGGAAAGACATGGGATTAAGAAGTGGTAGTGAGCAATGAATTCCAAGATGTTTATACCTATATTTTCATTGTGAAAATAACAAACTTCAAGCAACTGTCTAAAAAGTAGTAAGTGTAGCTAGGGCGCGCACTCACACGCACAATTGGGAAAAGCAGAGAGGTAAATTATGCGAAATGTATCATGATTGAGAAACAAGATCTAATAGATGATTTCATTTTTGAGACTGTTCTAGCAATACTGGTCCAATTACATTTAGAGTTATGAACTTAGAGATAATTTTTTAACATTTAGAGAGAATTTACATTAAAAGGAAATATAGCTTCCAAATCATTGAATAGAAAATTAACCTCAAAAAGAATTCATCAATCCAGCTAAGAAGGAGTAACGGAGACCATGTTACCATCCTAGAATAAACCCCAAGTTGGATAAAATATATGATGCAATGATATATAAGACACATGAAAACCATCATCCCCTAGGTACTCGTACTGCCACCCCCATACCAAGGGTGCTAGGCCTCCTACTGCAACTACCAAGGATGTCCACCAGGTGGCGCCGTTTCCTTCCTCTGCTCCTGCTGCAGAGCCAGTCGTGAGCGGTCCTGTTCCAGGTTTTGGCAAGCAGCTCCCAGAAGCGCTCTCGTGGGCCTTGGTCCCTTTTAGCCACCAGCAAAGGGATCGGGGATGGGCAGTGAGCCTCTTTTCTCATCGAAGATCTAGGAAGCCAACTGATTTCTGAGCAGCCCTTTACCCTCGTCTGCTGTCTGGTACTCTCCACCCGACTTCCAGAGTCCGCGGCATGGGCAGCCTGCACGCTGGCCCCGGCCCATCAGAATCTGTTCCCCCGGCCGAGAGGCCCCGCGCGGTCGTGAGCAGGGCTCCAGGCCTCTGGAGCCCCGCCGCTTGGAACGCGTCCTGTCACTGGGCTCGCGAGCTCCATGCCCTTGGCTGTCACTTAACTTCTCTAAGCTACAGTCCTCATCAGTAAAATGAAGACATAATCAATATTGGGGGGAAAAAATCAGAATCCGGGGGGACCAAATTTCTGCCGATTGAAGATGACTTTCATTTTGAATTATACAGTGAGGGACACCATACAAACGTTTACTACTTCAGACTTCTAAAGGACAGCTTCTACGATTCTTAAAACTAAAGCATGCACGTACAAACAAACACACGCTCAGACACACTGACTCTGCTCCACATACATCCCCACGCACACACACATGGAGTCATGGGCCACACACACACCCATAACATACACACAACCACACACGTCCTCAGGCGCGCACACACACGCAAAGTCACTGTCACGTACCACACACGTCCCCAGGTGCAGGAGTGCGCACACGCACACACACGTCACACACACCTTTGGCGGCATTCTAAATCAACTTACAGTCGAGGGTCTCAGGGTCCATTGTTTCATCCGCTCAGAAGCTCCTGACTTCGGAGCGTGAAGCAGGAATGCCTCCTCTCTGCAGATGGTCTTTGCCTCTTGCAGTCTCAGCAGAGCCAACATAACTGCCCTCGACCTTTAAAAGTGAGGGTCAGAGCATACCTGGGAGTTCCCATCCTACATATGTCAACATTTGAAGTGCAGTAGGTTCTAAACTCCTGCCTTTACAAATACACATTCATTCTAAGGGGGAAGGCCAGGCTCCACTTTAGAATTCCCAGACTCATGGGAGTTGCCGTAAAGAAAGTGATAGTTTGGGGAGAGCAGATTCCCAGTCTGACCACTAGCCTGATCCTTTTCTTCCCAAAGCTGGGTCCATCCCATGCCCCAAGGGGCCTTGGATGTTCACAGGATGACACTCAGACCTCCCATCCGGGCTCTGTATATACCCTCCATGCCAACAGCTTCCCGTTGGCCTCTGTGTGAGTCCTGGGAAGCTGAACTCCGGGGAGAGCCGGTGCAGAAACTAGAAGTGGGTCAAGGCTGCTGGGGCAGGGCATTCGGGGTCCTGTGTTTCCAGAGCACGGGGTGGATCGAATGGGCGTGTCCCTATGGCCTTGCTGAAACCACCACGTTGAGGGTGTGGCCAGAGGGAGTGTCAGGGCCAGAAGGACCCTATGTAGTGCAGGACACAGGGCAGCGCGGGGGTGTGGAGGAGTCGGGGAGGGGATAGGGGGGCCCCCTTGCCAGGATCTGAGGGCAGAAGCCCTAAGGAAGGGCCTGAGGAGGCTGGAAGGTATCCTCATTGCCATCAATTAAAAAACAAAAGCTCGCCGCAGGCGAGGGTGGGAAGGGTTTTGTTAGAACAAGGGAAGGCACTCGCAGAGGTCTGGCCAGATAGGGCTGGGGGGCTTGCCAGCCTGATGAGGAACCAAGAGGCCATCAGCCTATAAACGCCGCCCTAATTCCTCCGGGTGACACTGAGATGCAGTGAGACACGGAAAGCATGATAAACACAGGCCGGAAACTCAGCAGCCTCTTGCTTGGGTCACTGTCCGTCTGGCGCCCCCTCCGGTAGGAGCCTTTAGCGCATCACCCAGGGCTGACCCGGCTCAGGATTCCAGCTGATTTTCCACAGGTGGCATCACTTGCTGGTGACACGAAGCAGGCACGTTAGCCACCTCCCGAACACTGAGGCTCCTCCTGGGAGGAGCCTGCGGGCCCCCAGACCAGCCTCTGCCCCACGATGCTCCTCAGTGCCACTCCCGGTTTGCTGCCCCGGCCTCTAGCTCTGGCCACGACCTCGCTGGATTCTCGATAAATGTCACCCATGCACCATGCCTAAGCTTGGGGTCCACATGGGACCATGGCTCTTATCTTCTTCCCATCGATGGATTGTTCGGGCTTCATGTCATCGTGATGGCGGGAAGGCCAGCACCGCCCCCTTGAGGCCTCCCTGAAGACACATAGAAACATAGGACACAATGCAGCCCATCTCTTTTTGTTACAACACCTTTATTGTGGTACGATTTCTGTTCCGTAAATTAGACATATCTCACATGTAGTATTTGATGAATTTTCATAGATGTCTGCACCTAGAGAAGCATCACAACAAGCAAGATAGCTACCATTTCCATCACTCCCCAAGAGGGGCAATTTTCCAGTTCCCATATTTACCACTTCCCAGCCCCTTCGTTCCCTGCTAACCATAAGTTGGTTTCTCTATGTCTGTGGTTTTGTTCCTCTATGGTCATTGAGCTCATTTCTGCCTTTTTTTTACATTCCACATGGAAGTGGTATCATATGGCATTTTTCTCTCTTCTGGCTTACTTCACTCAGAATGACTCTCTCTGTGTCCATCTATGTTGCAACAAAAGACATCGTTTCATCTTTTTCATGGCTGAGTAGTATTCCACGGCTTAAATAGACCACTACTTCTTTATCCAGTCCCCAGTAGGTGGACTTTTGGTTTGGTTCCACGTCCTGGCTGTTATAAAGAGGGCTGCTGTGAGCACTGAGGTGAATGTGAGAGTTTGAATTAGAGTTTTCTCCTGACATATCCCCAGGCGTGGGAAGACTGGATCATAAGGTACGTCTATTTGTAGTTTTCTAAGGACCCTGCATCCTGTCTTCTCTAGTGGCAATGCAGCCCGTCTTACTGAAGCAGAGCCGTGCCCAGAATATAACGGGTATTTCTAGAGGTCAGACATGAAGTGCAGTGAGCTTGGCCTGTTCCAGAAGAAGAGGGCAGTCTGGGAGGGCTGGAGGAGAGTGACCAGGGGAGTGTGGTACAGGCAGGATTCAGACCACGTGGGGACATGACAGGCTGGGATAAGGAGCCTGGGCTTCCAGTCATCCCTTGGTAAGCCTGGGGCACTGGTTCCAGGACTCCCCACAGATGCCAACATCCATGGATGCTGACGCCTCTTTTATAAAATGACACAGGACTGACATGCAATTACATGGATCCTCCCGTGTACTTTATTTTTTACATACATACATGTATTTTTTTTTTTGAGTTATAGTCATTTTACAATTTTGTGTCGAATCCCATCGCAGAGCACAATCTTTCAGTTATACATGAAAATACGCATACATTCATTGTCACATACTCTTTCGCCGTGTCCTCCTGTGTACTTGAGGTCATCTCTAGAGGACGCGTGCTATGTAAGGCAACGTGAATGCTACGTAAGCAGTTGCCGGTGTGTGTGGCAAGTTCAGGTGTTGCTTTTTGAAACTTTCCGTTTTTTCCCGAATATTTTCAACCCACAGTTGGTTGAATCTGCTGGAGCGGGAGCCCCTAGATACGGAGAACCCTCAAGCCCTTCCCACCTCCTAAATTTCCACTGGAAGCGCTGCAGGGACCAAAGAGAGGAGAAGAGCGCCCTCTAGCGGCTGGAAAACGCTTGAGGATCCTTCATTGTATGCAGAGCAG